>NW_027137462.1:206011-358566 GCF_001889945.1 Aspergillus brasiliensis CBS 101740
AAGAAACAAAGGAATACAACAAGATAATGACAATATTTTACTCCGACATATATACATATATACTTGGGATTATATTCATAGTGTGCCTGCGCGGAATAGCTGATCCTGGCTTGCTCCATATCGTAGTATATTGTTTTTCGAGCTAGTCGCATATAGTACTGAACTGTTATTAAGCGTGTAACTTTCATCATAACCAAGCTAATTAAGGTGTTTGAACCTCCAGTTATCGATGATTTCCACACGTCGGTCGAATGAATCGTCCCATACATTACATGTAGTGATATTAGGATAGAACATCACGTTACTTTTCGAATTCATTAGGCCACTATCCTATTGCCTCCTGTGGCATTTCAACTGCTTTAAGAGCAAGAGAAACTCCACACGCCAAACTGTTGAAAACTTAGGATTTGATAAACTCGAGTAGGTCTCGATTGACCTCATCAGCATTGATGTTATGAATGGCATGGGATCCACCTTTGTAGACCTTCAGTTTGCCTTGAGGAAGAAGCTTTGCTGCCTTCAGCCCAGCTGCCTCAATGGGAACAACCTGATCATCGTCCCCATGGAGAACCAGTACTGGGATATTGATCTTCTTTAGATCCTCCGTGAAATCCGTTTCAGAAAAATCCTTGATCGAGTCATACGCGGACTTGAAACTGGTGTTCATCCCCTGCTGCCACCAGCTCCGGATCTGTCCTTCACTCTTCTTTGCGTGGGGTCGATTAAAGCCGAAGAACGGTCCACTGGGAACATCCAGGAAAAACTGCGCGCGGTCTTCACGCATGGATTGTCGGAATGAATCGAAAACCGACTTGTCTGTCCCTTCAGGGTTGGCACTGCTCTTCACCATCAAAGGGGGTACAGCGCCGACCAGAACGGCTTTCTTGAATCGTCGAGTGCCGTGTTTTCCGAGGTAATGGGTGACTTCTCCTCCTCCATGGGAATGTCCAACCATGACCGCATCGTGCACATTGAGGTGCGCAAAGAGCTCTTCTAGGTCGTCGACGAAGGTATCCATATTGTTTCCGTCCCAGGTCTGGGTTGATCGCCCATGGCCACGGCGATCGTGTGCAATAACGCGATAACCCTGCTCACCGAAGTACATCATTTGGTTTTCCCAATTGTCACTGCTCAAGGGCCAGCCGTGAGAGAAGGTTATGATGGGTCCTCTGGGGTTGCCCCAGTCTTTGTAGAAGAGCTCGGCTCCATCTCGAAGCTTCAAATGTGGCATGGTTAATATAACTGCTGGGAATAATGCTCAGCGCTTGGTAAGGAATTTCAATGTCAGAAATTATCTGAGCTTTATGGATTGACAGATTGGAAATGTGTGTGACTGCGCAAGTTTATACTATTAGCTGTCTAGCTACGCTGGCTTCGCATTGGTGAGGTGACACTTCATCCAGGCACGTCTTCATGACGTTACCAGGTGATTTTGGCTTTCGAATGTCAGACTCGGCAACTTGCTTCTTGGATATTAAGTTTATTCGCCCGTTCCGGCTTATTCTCTCACCAAGATACAAGCTATCTATTCTTTACTTGCCGGAGTGCGAAAGCTTATTTGGTGGGTCTGTTGAGGGTCCAGCCTTTTTTCCGCCAAGACAGTTGCCCAGAACGTCAACGCAGCCACTGCTACGAGCCTTCTTCCTGTTTCCATATCATGACAAATGATTTTCGGAACTGCAGCATCCAGAGGAACGGGGTCGTTGAAGGTCACCCCAATCGGGCTAGATTCATGTTCCCCTGGCGCTGGCTTTCGGCCTACAACATCAAAAATAACACCTGATACGGCTACGAGGTTACCAGAGTGGCTTGACAGACTTAGGCTCTATAGATAGGAAAAGTAATGCCACTACCAAGGTGGATATGTTGTCTCGTTCGCACCATTTTTACTTGGTGGTCATGACCTTGGACTGTATAGGTGACTCCAGATCTATTGACCACGAAGGTTTGCGGACCGAATTCTCCATATCGCGACCCCGAAAGGTAAATATTGGTGGAGTATCCCAACTGGTCCATTTCGTTAGTATCAATCAAAGGGGACCCCAAATCTTCCAGCGCTAGCAGTGTGATCTCGTAATGATTGTATACACTGGCTGCATAACTCCCCCTTTCTGTATACCGCCGGAATGATATTGCTCCGTCGCTTTGCTTGTGGAGCCATTGAAATCAGATCCACCATTGTATCGGGCCGCGGTAGTCTTCTAATCGATTTACCTATTGTACGCCTTGGTCATCCTCACATGCAAGCACTCTCATCGCGAATGCACACAAACTCGATCTCTAAGATGGCAAAAGAGGGGTAAAGATGGCTCACAAGACCTATATCAACCCTGCCACCGGCTAATTCAAGGTACACCTACAGATGCAAGATTCAGGTTCTGGTCTAGTGTTGAACTCACAGGTAGCATCATGTCTTCGACCGCAGCCCACTCGTCAGCAGCACGAGTAAAGGTCAACGTACCGTATGTGAACCCTAGTCTTCCCTTGTCTTGAAGCGGTAATGACTCGTACCTGAATGAGTAGACTTCTCAAATCTCAAACTGTTCAGGTCGAATTCGGAGGTCAGAAAGTCGACGTACCCAAAGGAGGCTACTATGACCGCTACCGGATGAACCCGGACCTGGACGAGGTAGCCCAGGATCCGAATGTCGGACGTGATATCTCCTTCTTTCGCAAAATCCCGAAGAAACTGGTCGACTCTAGAGTCGGTCAAGTATATGCACCCAATTTCTATTATCGCACAAGCAGCCTCCAGCTCGTCCTCCTCGCGCCTCTTGATCGCTTAACGGCTAAACTCCCGCCGCCGTTAGAGCCTATGACAGCATTGCCTGGTTATGGCCTCGTCGCATTGACCTTTTATTCGTATCTGGTCTGCGACAATGATCCTTACAACGAGGTCTCCATCGCCATCATCGTTCGACAGCCAGGTAACACGAGTTACAGCACCAGGCAGCTGGTCAGCTGTATATGGAACCGAACCTTCTACGGTTATGTCTTGGCGCTTCCAGTCGATACCGAGATCGCTCGGGTAAGAGGGATATATGGATATCAACTCCCGAAATGGCTTGCCAATATTAATCTGGAGATGGATGATCACGATATCAAGGCCGACATCGCCGCGACGGACGGGACACCTGATCTGACATTAGACGTGCCGCTTCCCGCGTTGAGAACCATTCGCTCAGAATCGCAAATTGGGACTAACAACGCGATCAATAAGATTGATGGCAAATGGTGCCAAATAGCGGTTCAAACGAATCCCCTCTTGGCGGCACAATGTCTTTTCCCTAATAATGTCAAGCTGGTTCGGAACCATGGCCCATTGAGTCAACTTCTGAACGACCTGGGCGTCTCCACCACTGTACGCATGGATGTTATCAAAGATGCGCAGATGGTTTTGAATATGGCAACCCCGTTGGAGGTTCTTAACAGCGTCGGATCAGTTCTATGATCATCGAGAAATAGAAGAAGTCGACTGTACTATAGGACTACTGGACAGCAGATATCACTCCATGACTGTTCAACCTTTTGAAGAGAAATGCGATACGCAGTTAATCCAATTTATATTGTCAGCATGAACGGCATAGTAAATAAAATAATAATTAGAAGATAGGACTTCTCGGTAGTCTCTAAATAATGCAAGCTGTGTGTAGATCTGCCGAGCGCTGGAGTAGCCAGCACCCTCTTGAATTACCTACAACTTACTCCTTGAAGGTCTCTAATGCTGGCGAGGACTCGGGTTATCCGGCTGGCGGATCAGGATCAGTATCGATGCACTAACAGGCGTTCACTACAGTGGAATACATTGCAGGCACAGCATGCAACGAAGGGGCACGCCACGACCGATGCGATTCTTGCCTTCACTACCGTCAAGGTCCCTCAACCTTTGAAGCCCCCCGGCATTTAATCATACCACATTTCTCGAGAGCGAACCGACTGAGACAATTATTGAGAAACCCAAGGTGGATGACAACCTACAGGAGCAAAGGTATGTGTCTTTCAGCTGGGAGGCTACTAATCGATAGCCCACTGGCGAAGCACTGCGCAACGAAACTATCGCAAACCCTGCGATGAGACGCATGGCATACCTTCAGAGCTGGTCCAATGGCTCTAGGGTCTATCTCCCCCGCTTGATTTACTATGCACGAGTTCGAAGGGGACGGGCTGAATGAAGCCTCTCCAAGTCAATAATATGACCAGGGAATCGTTAAATACCAGGCGCCCAAACACTGCCTCCTGCAATTCTTCACCGTTCTGTCCACTAATCCGGAGACACATCTTCTAGGTGAAGTAACATACTCCAGTTCATTACCACCTTTACATGTTACCTACTGACTCTCCTTGGCTTTGCTGGCTAATGAGAAATTACGCGCCCTGAGGTCTTAGTAGAATGCATTGGGTAATGTGTGAGCTACGACCTCCGCATATCACGAAACCCTACTGTAATCATCGGGATATTCGACACGGAACATGTGCAAGAGATCTGCCCGATGTGTGGCCCGTCTCTGATGGTTGGTGCACTCCGTCGCTCCTCCGCCGCCACAAATACGTCTCCGCCAATGGTAGCGTTGGGGTAGATTAACCGGGGATATATGGAGCGGGTTGCAGAATACTACCATGCAAGCGCTCGAGCGGGGTTAACTGTTTGCTTTTTCATCCTAAACCTCATTCAGTCCTCGGAAGAAATCTGGGGAAGCCTAGAATCTACACACGTTCGGTCAAGCAACCCTAAGTCGCCCAAGATCACTGTGTGCTCTGCTGCATGTGTCGCTCTTGAGTAAAGAAAAGACAGAAAAGGGGCCAGATTCAGCGAATTTCCATGTATAGCCATACTCCAGAATAATGAAGCATAGAGATCATTTCTTGCAGACCTATATCCAGTTCCAGCCCAGTCCGGCCAGGCGACTGCACAGGGACGTGTGACCTCGTGCAGGTAGCCGCACATACAGCTTCCTTCAGACCACTGCTATAACTTGCCCTGGGACACGCTCTCAAAGTGATTCCGAGGTTGACACGTGAAGGATTCTTTGGTATAACGACGGCAGGATAAAGAGGGGTTGCAATCAATTTGCGGCGTTGTGGCCCATATTGAGGCATCATGTCCTGGAATTGCGACACCGGCATCCGTGGCTATTCTGTATTAGCGGTAGAATATCCCCGCGTTGGAAAGGTCGAGAGAGACACCATCCCCATTGCCTGGAGCTATATAAAGACACTCAGTTTCCTGGCGTTGTGACACGGACATGAACAAGATATCCGGCATTCCAAGCTAACCAAACCATCGCTCATCTGCCTTACCTCCCTTTTCCCATCATCCATCATGATTTGCAACTCTCTCCTCGTCGTTGCATTGAGTCTGGGTCTTGTCCAGGCACGCCCTATCCTCAAACGCGATGCCGCGACAGTCCTGTCAGACCTTGAGACTATTGGCACGGACGTTACTACTCTCAAGACAGATGTGACAAACTGGACCGGAGACCTGCTTGCAGCTCTAGGCATTTTGTCCGATTACAACACCGTCAAAAGTGCTTTGGACACCGCCATTACTGATACCGAGGCTGCGTCTGCATTCTCCACTTCGGAGAGTTCCAGTATCACATCTGAAGTAACTTCTCTGGCCACAATCATCATCGCAACCCTGGATGAGCTTATTGCAAAGGTAAATATGATACATTCTGCTATGATTCTGTGTTCTGTTGTTGCAGGACTGACGCACATTTGTAGGAGTCTACTGCGGCATCCGCGGGCGTCACTTCGACTTTGCTCTCCTCCTTGGAGACCCTCAAAACTGACACGGACGAGCTGGGGGCGGACCTGGAGGCGAAGGCCACCACAACGGACGCGTCGACTATCGCTTCAACTCTTGCGTCAATTGACGCGGCGTTTTCCAGTGCAATTGCCGCCTATGAGTAGGTTCCATCAATCTACAGTTGTCAGGCTTGTGAAGGGCATTGATGGCTAGTGGAATGCGTGGACTTACCGTCATTCCAACGGTATTCCAGCTACTGAAGACAAGTGTGGTTAGCAGTGCATGTATCAGTGACGGCTTATCTAACAATCAAAGAGTCTTCGCCACACAGTACGCATTGTAGATTTCAAAAATCAATCTTGCAGACGACTTAATTCATACAGTAGCAAACTCAGGCGCAACGCCGTGTATACAGTGCGTAGTCGAACCGAAGTTCTGGTCGAACAATCGACAAGCAGATCTTGCGACATGTCATTGTAATCCTTGGGATATGCCAAGGGCGATTATGCCTTATTGGTGGATAATCCAATGAAGCATATTGGACACTCATGTTCCTTACTGCGGGTTACAATGAAGAGAAAATTTACTTGCTATCTTTCTTGGCTTCTTTCTCTGGAAGTCGATGGCATCTGAATGATATGATAATGGATGACATTATATTACTATAGTCCGAACCATTAAGTGAACTTTGTACTTCAATACACTTATGTCTGAAACTTGGCGCCTACTCGCTCAACTGCTCATCAAAATGAAGGCGCGCAAGAATGTCCCACAAGTACCAAAGAAACTTTCATTTTCAGGTAATTTCAATACTCTAACATCAAATATTTCCAATTTATTCAAGGAGTGTTACAAAAAGGCCCCTACAATCTCATTCCCCGGTTCTCCGATCGCAATGTCTATATTTTACTCAACACCTACAGCAACTCCACCAGGAACCAGCGGCAGCCAACCCCGCAACCCCTGACGCCCTTGACGTGGAGTAACAAGGTTCAGCATAGTAGATCACAACCTAGTAGATCGTATTGATCGGCATTGACATCATGATTAAACAGGTGGTTCCGACATTCGCACCGCGGAATATCAACATAGATGATGTCATCACCGGGAAAGCGGAGCCGCGGATGCGACGCTACTAACCCTACTTACAAAGACATGAATGCCGGCATTGTTCCTGTTTATTCTCGAGCGAGAAGCTTGATCGATGACACTGATGGGGAAGGCGAATCTGCGACATTATGAAAGCGATTGCAAAATGGCTATACGTGGCTGTAACGGCGTTTTTCCACAGGTTGAGGCCGGTTAGCCATAATTATCCTGTGTTGGCAGCAAGGGATAATGGTACGAACGGGAGTGTGGCAGAGCCTATTACATTGGCTGTTCAGGAGTCTGGTGGGAATCAGTCTAGTCCTCTGCTTTATGGTGTTATGTTCGAGGTAGGCTTTCTTCCAAGCATAGCGGATGTATTAGTGACATTGTCTTAGGAAATGGACCATTCAGGTACGATATATTACCTCATGTGGCAAGCAACGCTGAGTATGTTCAGGTGACGGGGGCATTCACGGGCAACTGCTCCAGAACAATGGCTTCCAGGGCGAGGATCCCGGTTTAACTGCATACAAGGCCATTGGAGATGTCGATCTCATGCAGGACCTGGACAACCCGGTCAGCGGTGCGATTACTTCCTCATTGCAGGTCTCTATCAATTTCGGAGCAGACGGGTTTGTAGGATTCGCCAATACAGGGTACAATGGTATACCTGTGATGAACGCCACATACTCATGCCAGTTCTGGATGATGGGTAATTACGCGGGAACAATTATGCTACAGCTTGCGGGATCAACTAATGATACTATCTACGCTTCGCGGAATATCACCGTGAGGAGTTCATGGGGCAGGTTTACGCATTATCAGACTACGTTCAATTCCAGCGCGGCTCCTGATGGTGATAATGAGTGGCGTCTGCTGTTCGATGGATCGAAGGTGTTGGGTGGAACGCTGAACTTTGGGCTGTTGCAGTTGTTTCCGCCTACGTATAAGTCGAGGTATGCTTCATCATATGTTGCCAATGCCTTGCTGATCCTTGCTAACTGATGCCAGGTCGAATGGGCTGCGGAATGATGTTGCGACGTTTCTAGAGAAGATTCGCCCGTCTTTTCTGCGATTTCCGGGTGGGAATAACTTGTACGTAGTCAGTCCTGGTTGTGAACATTCATTAACACAGAGGTAGGGAAGGACTACAGATCGACAACCGATGGCAGTGGAATCTGACCATTGGATCAGTTGTTGATCGTCCAGGGAGACAGGGTAGGAGACCACCACTAAGGACATGCGTGACAACACTAATGGATGTACAGGCGACTGGTTCTACCCAAACACCGACGCTCTTGGTAAGTCCGCAGCAACCCATTTCCTAGGCTACATAATAACACATACAGGGCTGGACGAATTTCTCTGGTGGTGCGAAGACATGAACATGGAACCCGTGCTCGCGGTCTGGGACGGAAAATCCTACGGCGGCATCCTAACCGGCGACGACCTCCAACCCTACATCGACGACGTCATGAACGAACTCGAGGTATCCCTCCCATCCATCACCCTCATCATCATCCCCAGCTAACCATCAAGTAGTACCTCCTCGGACCCTCCAACTCCACCCACGGAAGCATGCGAGCCCAAAACGGCCGCAGCAAGCCATGGTCGCTAAACTACATCGAAATCGGCAACGAAGACGACTTCACCGGCGGATGCGACACATACCCCGATCGCTTCTACCAGATCTACAACGCCATCCACGACAAATACCCCAACATCACTCTTATCGCATCGAACATCGACTACCTCTGTCTTCCCATCGAACCCCCACCGGGCCTGATATACGACTACCACTACTATCGCAAACCGGACGATCTGGTCGCCATGTTCGATTACTGGGACAACCAGCCGCGCACGCAGCCCGTCATGGTGGGTGAATATGGATGTCGGGATACGGGCGAGGCGGACGGGGTCTTTTGGTCGTCGATGCAATGTAGTTGCAGTGAAGCGGCGCATATGATTGGGTTGGAGAGGAACTCGGATGTAATCAAGATGGCGGCGTATGCGCCGCTGTTGCAGCATTTTGGGTATACCCAGTGGTCGGTGAGTTTCTATCTCAGTATTCAGAATGAACTCGACTGACAATGTCAAGCCAACACTCTTCGGCTTCGACTCTAGCCCTGACTCCCTGACCCCGTCAACGTCATACTACGTCCAAAGAATGTTCTCTACGAATCGAGGAGATACTATCCTCCCTGTGAACACAACTGCTACATTTGGTCCGCTGTACTGGGTGGCATCGAGGACGAATAGCACGTATTATGTAAAGCTGGCTAATTACGGTGCGCAGAACCAGACTGTGCGCGTGACGGTTCCGCATACGAGGACCGGGCACATGGAGATGTTGTATGGGCCGCAGAATGCGACGAATTTGGTGCATAATGTTACTGTTCAGCCGACGACGAGGAATGTATCTAGTTCGAGCGGGAGTTATTCCCTGGATCTGCCGCCTTGGGGGGTTGCTGTTTTGTCGGTGTCGTAAGACGTTGTCGCTATATGCTAGGAGTTTTCATTTCAGAGGTGATTTAGCTGCAGTCATATTTTACTATCGAGGACAAAAGGTAATACGGGGTGCAAAGCAAGGGTTATTCTAATTAAGAAGGTAACTTCAACGGAATGTAAATACAACTATATGATATCTCCAATACATGACATCCCCCTTAACGTCTCCTTTCATCTTGCATCTGATGAAGCAAACTAGCTATTAAGTCACTAGTGACTTGACATCCTAGTAAATAGGGACCTTGAAAGCCGGGAAAGTGTAGTAGAAAGTATCAGCACCCTCGTCATCAGACTCGCACTTCCACTCATCGTTCTTCCAGACGGGGCGCTTGGGGAACTGGCACAAGGACTGGACCTCGCCGTCGTACTTGCCCGCATCAACCGTAGCGTTCAAACCGGTAGGCTGAACACCCTGCTCAACCCATTTGATCATGGTGGCCATGTTATCCTCGGGGAAGGGACCGTTGGGCTGGAGAGTGTTGCGACCGCAGTGAGCGGCACCAGGGACCAAATACAGCTGGTACCATTCCTTCATCTGCTCGATGGCCTTGGAGGATCCGAGCTCAGGGTACATGATGCTCATGACGGATTGCCAGTAGTGCACGGAAGACGCAGTAGGCACACTGGGGTCGTTCTCGCCGTGGTAGTGGATGACCTTACCGCCAGTAGACTTGAAGGTTGTCAGGTCCGGGAGAGTGGTCTGCAGAGTATCCATGTAGCGGACCATAGCCTTGTTCATCCATTCCACCAGAGTATCGTAGGTCACATTGTTGAGGGTCTCGAGATTGCTGAGCTCAACAAGTTCAATGAAACGAGTGACGAATTCACCACCGGTAGAAGGAATGTCCACGCCCCAAGTGCCAGTGCTGTTATCATAGGCGGTCTCGCCATCGCTGAACTCAGACCCGATGCGGTAAGACAGGTAGGCGCGTTCACCAGCAGTATTGAACAGACCATCATAGATGGTCTGAGCCACGGCAACACCTTCAGCGGTGACGTTTCCATTCTGGGCCGGGGTGTAGGAGGTCGAGGTGCCGTCGCTACGCTTGTTGAAGTTGAAGCCGAGGGAAGTACTGACTTCAGCTGCACAGTGGTAGGGTTCACCAATGATAGAAGTCAGGTTGAAGTCGAGCTGGCAGAGATCAGTACGGGAGATGACGCCATCCGTGCGACCATCCAGGGGATCGCAGGCAGCGATAGTAGCGTTAACGATCTTTTCCAACTCGCAGGTAGGGGGGTAGTAATCGAGAGTCTGCTCGACCACACTGGAGAACAGGTGGTTGACCTGCTGTTGGCCGTAACGGAAGGCAGGAGCACCGATAATGGCACCATCATACTCATCACCGTAACGCTGGATCTGGCTCATACCCTGACGGCCACCATCGGAGCAACCCTCGTAGTAGGTGTAGACCTTGGCATCGTCGTCCAAACCGTAGAAGGCACGAGTGAGTGGCTTTCCAACGGTCGTCAGCTCTCCCAGGGCCTGGTAGGCGAACATGAAGATGGGGTCACAGTTGATGGTGCCGTTGCCGGAGAGGTTGACCTCGTCGACAGTCGTGCCATTCAAAGCACCGTAGCCGGCATCGGTGGCACCTCCAACAGCGCCGTACTCGAGACCACCCGTGGAGGAAGTGCTCAACGAGTAACCAAAGCCACCGGCAACGTAGAAGCGGTTCTTGAAGTCGGCAGGGCTAGGGAAGCCGTAGTTGAGGACGATCTCGTTGGTGGTACCAGTGTGGACGTAGGAGACGGACACGGCACAGTACTCGGTGGAGTCCTCGGTGGTGGTCTTGGCCGTCACGGAGGAAGGAATCAAGTCAATGCCGAGGAGGGTGCCATTGGCAGGCAGAGCCGACCGGACATGGGAGACGGTACAGAGGGAGGCAAGAGAAGAGGAGTTAGTAGCGCGGGCCGATGCTGCCAGAGCAACGGTGGCCGCGGCGGCGCGCGAGTATTGGCGCATGGTGAAAAGGTCAAAAAGTGAACGAAAGGAAGGATTGGAGTCCGCAGACGTTTCGAACAAAGAACGAATGGATCGAGGTGATGAAGAAGGGAGAGAAGCTTGGTTGAAGACTGATCTTTGGGGTGGCAATACGAGGCTATTTAATACCCATGCCTTCGTGGCCAGCACCTCCTGGGGCCGCGTGTCACACCGTGGCCCATGGTTTCCAGTTAGGCAATCGGGATATGAGCTCCACGCACCATCAAACGAACCACTAGGTATATCATCGTACAACTGTACCTACTTCGGAAAGTAGCAGCTACATAGTTTCGAACTAATTGTAGCCCTACAAAGAGTATTTCCAAGGCCTAACTTAACTGGCTTGAAGTCAATTTATTGGGGTCACCTCAGTAGAGCTCTCCAAAAGTGCGGCCCCCGTAGTATCCTCTGCAAGCGGTGATAATTGACGTAGTAGCCCTGGCTGGCTCCTTGAGGGCTTGTTCATATAGACACGTTCTCGAAGGTCTTAGAAGGGGTCTTGGAAAGAGGCAAATCTGGCTGGAACCGGGAGATGATGCCCCAAGCGGAAAGGGGCAATCTAGAAGGTGTGCGGTTTGCCGCTGCTCAAGTGGGGAAAAGAGTAACCTCAAAAAGGGAAACAAAAACTTAAATAAAGCTTACTTTATCAAATTCTAGGCTATACTCAGCTGCCTCCTACGTAATTACTGATCTTCAATCAACTCGGTAGAGAAGAGGTGCAGTCTGTAAAATGATGCGTGTAGTGATTCCATTGAGTATTTAGGTTCTGCCGTTGGTTGTTACTTTAGTAGTCCTCCGTATAAGATAAATATATTGGTGGGACATTCATACGATGGCAGAACGAGGACATAATTTCCTAGGGGAGCCTACCAGGACTGGAACGGGATATTCTGTCACTTTTTCGTGCGAGAGAAGCTTAATCCACTTAAACACCAGCAGGGTTTGATTGAGGTATGACCCAGTTGTCCCACGACGAGAACAAAGACCCATGCTCCACGGCATACGTAAGTCTTGCAGAGTAAAGAGATCTCTACGGAGTAGTCTATGGGCTTCTTTCTCTGAGCAGGCAGACATATTCCCATCTTTGCATACGGTGCAGCCGGAAATCACCACAGTGGGTTCTGTACACCCTTTCCTCCACCATGCGACAGAGCCTGGTGCGTGTGTCGAGTCTCGCTGTTACGTTCCTCGGCTCTATTTCGGGGATTCATTACCCTCATCCAGGTTGAGGAAGTGGAGCATAATTCTTGCGAGGCCAGGGGTTCGCCGCTGGAGATGCACGATCTGCAGAACCTGATTGGTGCGCATGGAGGTTATGTAAAGAGCCTCGGAAAAAGATTTAAGAACTGGTTTGCGCGTTACACCATGCGAAATATCTGTGTTTCACTGAAGAACAGTCAAACCCAATATAGTGGATCCTAGATAAGATTTGTCGGATTTGCTACGACCAAAAGAGGTCCTGGGAGGCTGGGACACGCTATACCAGTGGGCTATTATTTGGTGTGGCTCGTAGCAGTTAGGATATGCGCAGGGCGTGTTGGACGCCTTTCAAGCCGCAACGTCGGCTTTGATATGAAGATAGTAGGCGAACAGAAGGCAGACAAATATATTCGAAGAGGAAAATCTTTCATTTGCTCTGAAGAAGAACAAATACAGGCAACAATTGAACCCCTTACTACGGCGAAACGAGAATAAAAACCCTGATGTTCCGCCGGCACCGAGAAGTCGGATCGGGTTATGTGGCCCGATCGAGACTAAAGCGCCGAAGCTACCGCCGGCTTCTTTTTCCTTCTTCGATTCTTCACAGTTCACACAACCTTCGATGGGCCCCGACGGAATTCGTGCCACCTCAACAAGGCTGGCGGTGGTGTCTGTGTGCTTGAGATTATCATCTACTACGGCTGACACCCTGGAGAACTCTATCTCGTTGTCTTAGCTCCAGAACGAGGATCACATCTGACGTAGCATCTAATCCACTCTTCTAACAGTGATGCCACCTTCTTTTGGAAACCAACAAGTCAGTTGCTACGATAATCTAGTCTAGTTGCGGGATTCGGTTGAAATTAGCGACAATTTCTGCAGTCCGAACGACGGGATGTCAGGAGTCGATCGATATGTCTCCGGATAAACACTCGCCCTTGTCACAGCCTCCATGCAGGTGTTCAACACAACTCGGCGTTTCGAATTTCGGGCTCAATCCCACAATAATCTCCTCATCTGATAGACATATAAACAATGGTGTCTGGGAGATTAGAGGTGACGTTTCCATGCCCACATAGGCGGGCACCATCACTCGAATTACCGTGACTTCCTCTGTGTGTGTGGATAAAGACTTTTGCATGCGATCCACAGTAAATTAATCTATGTCCGCTCATATTTTCTATAAGCGTATTTTGTCGGCCCACACTGATATGCATGAAGCGGTTCATAATCAATCATTTGACATCACTCGTGGGGTTCTGATGTCGTATTTGAGGCCTCGTCAGCACGGCATGGTTCTGACAGTTGGCGATATCCATCATATCAGCAGCCGTAGAGCATACTTAGTTTAACTTTACGTTCTAGCGATCTCCCTCTTTTCGTAGAGTAAATTCCGTATGCCACCAAGCACACGTTCTCAGTCAAGTGCATCCCGATCATGGAACAAGGAAAGACCTAATGTAACAAATCCCTTTGTAAATAGTATCATGTGCATGGCCTCCGATGATCTATTACGTGAACTTCATCAGGTTCCTCCTATTGTCCCGGTGCTTTAGGCCTCAATCTAGCTCAGATCCACTCACCAAGATATATCAATAATCGGAATAGTTTTGACTGATCCTTCCACCGGCTTTAGCCTCAGTTATGCGTACATTGTGTGCGTAGCACAGATAAAGCATTGACAGAAGATGTTTCTATATGTAGGGATTGAGAAATCTGCCTTGAACTGTGCAAGCGCCCTTGATAATGAATTACTCACGCAGAGCTACGTAGTACTAGAGTATATTTGCCGAGAAAGATCAGTCATGGTATCACAGCAATGTGACTGTCTCAAGTTATGTTAAGCTACACATCAAAGTATATTTTGGTATACGTGATCTCAAATACCCAATGGCGAAGCTATATTAGAGTGTTTTTTTAAGATTTATAATTTTTTCCGCTCTATATAAAAGCGGTCGAACCTACTTGTAGCTCGGCGCGATAAGTTTGGTCAAAGACTCTTTCTGTAGATTCGCGTCAATATTGCAAAAACTTAGACCTCATATCAATTGGGTGCATTTCATTAGTCAATGTTTCTGTGCATACAATGGTATCACCAGACTATTGGGTTGAAATAGTACTGTTAAGTTTGTCCTCTCTTTACATAATATCCTGATCATACTATGATGTGCACTAGTCTAGTAGTCTAATCCATATATTGGATCACATTCTCAATTCCCAAACTAAGATTTCATCGTCACTTACTGCCCCAAACAATATATATCTTCTACTACCTACTCAACTAGCGTTACATATAATGTTGAACTGCTCATTGGAATGCAGGAAACATGGGACACCATATGCCTCAAACCTACATTTAGTACTAGCAAAAGGCCCACGCAAACGCGCTAGCGCCAGAGATACAACCGGGTTTCCTAGCTGATATAACTAGATTTGACTCTTCATCTTCGATCTCTGAATAATACCAAGATGGTCTCAATCTGTTTTAGCTGATTAGGTTAATGCAATGAATGGGTTGTTCAACTAGCTAATAACCAACTAACCTAGTTATGATGCCCGCTTTGTCAGCGGGGGCGCGATTTTAGTGATTTCGTTACATCGACAGGAATATCATTTGTCGAGAATAGGAAATGAATTGCCTACGAAAGGTGTCTTGCTCAAGATAAGTGACTGCCTGGTGTAATCGCTAGGTACTTTGGGGTTCTGTCCTCGTGGTTGCTGGGTACTAGATCAAGCCTACTACTTTGTTACATATGTTGACACGGGTATTTGGCAAAAAAGGCTCAAGGGCCTATCAGTAGGACATCCCACTTATTAGATCTTACAGAAAAAGAAATTAGTATCGTATTGTAATAGGTATGCAGGCGTCTTCTGATGGAGAGTTCTGGTTTCCTTTCGGCGCGATCTGGAGGTGAATAACGAGTGATAATATGCTCAGCCAGCTTTTATACAGCTGCTATATTTACATTGCTAGACTTAGATTCGAAATCTGTCGTCCCAGTTACCTCGTCTGCGTGAGCTTTCTCTCCGCTCGGAATAATTTTCCCATGGTACAGCTGCACCTTGCGGAAAGGGTTGAAGGGCGTCGAGAAGATATCATCCACTTCTTCTAGTGTTAGGCCCTGTTCGAGATAGTTAGCGCCAGATTCTTCAGGAGCGAAAAGCGTGCATGAACCTTAGTCTCCGGTAAGCAAAGGAAAGTGTACACCAAGCCCAGCACCGACACGCTGCCAAACACCCAACCGACCCGGAAAGATCCCATATCCGCCATCATGTATGGAATAACGAAGTTGGTCACGAACGCCCAAACGACATTCCAGGCACCTCCGAGCGACTGTGTCTTCTCACGCACAGCTGCATTTGGTATTTCAGCCCCAAGGAGATATGGAATCGATGCACCGCCAATCTGTCGAGACGGGTTGTCAGTCAATGTCTCAAATCAACGCATGGAGATGAGCACGGATAACTTACGTTATAAAAGACCTGATATAACATGAACACCGCCACGATAGTGTCCTTCTGCATGGTATTCAGATATTTATGTTCGCCCAGCCCAGCCATTACATACATCCACAGGGCTTGGAAACTGAAGCTGATGAACAGTGTGCGCCGACGACTATAGGCGGAGTTTACGTGAGCGGTTATCTTCGTGCACAATTTCGCAACGCAATGACTCACCCAAGTTTGTCAACAAAGTACATGGCTGGAAGCATTGCCACCATGCCCAGGACACTGCTTATAATGGGATATGTATATGCCTGATCCGCATACCCGTTCTGCTGGTAGAACTTGGTCTGGTAGGTAGACACGTATGCCTGACCGGTAGCCTGCCTGACGTATCAGACTGATAGCACTCAGATGGAGTAGGTTGAACTTACCTGCTGGAAGAAATAGAAGACTATAACGATGGATGAACGGCGAAGGTTGCTCCCCCGGATCAAATCAAGCCATGACGCCTTGTGCACTTCCTCTTGCAGAGCCCCTCTAATTTCCTCAAGTTCCGATGCACATTGCCCATTGGCAGCATGTCCATTCTGGCGTAGGCGGCGAAGAACTGCGAGAGCGTCTTCGTCCCGGTCCTTGGACAGCAGCCAGCGCGGGGAATCGGAAATGAATAGTGTGAATAGTATTATCACTAGGATGCGAACAAAGCGATTAGTACCTGACGCCCATAGAGAATGTTAGATTTGATACACTCACAAACAGGAAAGACAAGCTGGATGCCTGTCACTGTCCTCCATCCTACGCTGTCGTCACGAGTGGCGAATGCCTTGTTAACTCCGCTTGCAAGGAGGGAACCGCAGACCAGAAAAAGCTGCAAGGAGATGACAACAAGTCCTCGAAATGAGGCTGGAACTATCTCTGACTGGTAAGTGCTGTCGTAGATATAAGCTTCTACATGACTTTGATCTTGGGAAAAGCTGGTCAATACTTACGTCACGCCCACTTCAACCAAGCCTATGGAGATATAGACAATAATCCGACCAACAACAAATTGTGCGTAACGTCCAGTTCCGGGGCCACTATCAGCGGCGGTAATCTCAACTTGAAAAGAGAATGTCAATCGGGTAGGCAGTATGTGTAGAGGTTGGTTGCTGACCGATAACTCCAATTATGGATATGACTGAGAGGGCATGGAGCACCACCCGATGGCCGTACGTCTCGATGGCAGGACCCGCAGAAAGGCACCCGATGAATTTACCAATAAAGGCGAGGGACGATAGCAACGATGTATGTAACGAGTCAAGCGAATAGCTCTGAGCCTTTGAATGATATGTGCCAAATTGATTGATAAACCCCTATGTTCGTCAATGTATTTTCTCGGCTCATATTGCAGAACGCCGACTGACTGGATTCCCAAGGATGCCTGAAAAGCTGCCGGTGTCGAAGCCGAACAGCATGTCACCTATGAGCAAGCAGAAACATGAGAAGAGTAGCATGGGAGTCACCGTGGGCCTGGAGAGCATGTTGGTCGCCATGATCTTTTTGGAATGAGAAATGGGCGAGATTGTATTCAGTGTCACAGAACGAGTAGTGAGAGATTAACTGATCATGAGGGACTCCCCGGCCTATACCACGAGGGATAGTCCCCCTTTGTATCAAAGCAATTCAACATTAGCATGTCACATTATTGCCAATGCCCATGCCAATGCCTCCAACGATCACGAGCAGGAGAAGTAGTAGAGGTTCGCTTATGGAGAAGACTAAGGAACACTAAACTAATTAGCTCCGATGACACAATGCCCCCACAACCTGGGGTAATCTCGATCCAACCAGTGTCACTACGTTAGACTTAGATTGCTATTCTCGCTCGGAACGGCTGGAGTGTAGCCAAGATCAGATGACGCGTTCCGAGCGAGGTCTCTCCGCTCCGAGCGAAGTCATCTCGCATTGCCGATTCACTGTGTCTCGCCCATAAATTGTCGAATTGAACCGTTGTATCTCTTTAAAACCTCTACCTCTAACTTGTAACGTACCTTTCAACATGGGGAGCACCAAACGTCCAAACTTCCTGTTCATCCTTGCCGATGACCTCGTGAGCACTTGACCTTCCCCGCACACATTGAAACTTAGTTCACTGACTCCATATCCAGGGCTACTCTGACATAGGCTGCTATGGCTCAGAAATTAACACGCCGAACATTGATCGGCTGGCCGCCGAGGGCGTGCGCATGCTCAACCACCATGCTGCCGCTGCGTGCTCACCTACGCGCGCCATGCTCTTGAGCGGAACAGATGCTCATCTCGGTGGACTTGGTGTGTTGATTGAATACAAGCATTCCAAGCATGGAGCCCAACGGTTCTCCGGAAAAGCTGGTTACGAAGGATTCCTCAACCAGGACGTGGCAACCCTACCTGAGATTCTTGGGGATAATGGGTACTTTACGGCCATGTCAGGAAAGGTATTTATCTGACTGGAACATTAAGTTTTGTGTGAGCATGATGTGATACTGACACATAATTAGTGGCATTTGGGAATGCGCACGACGCAGGGGCCCTGGGAACGTGGGTTTCAAAAGGCCTTTGCTATGCTCCCGGGATGTTGTAACCATTATGGCTGGGAGCCTGTGCAGCAAAAACCTGCATTTGGCGGTCGTCCAGTTCACGCTGAGGGTGGTAAAAAGGTTGACATGTAAGCTTTTGCAGAAATCCGACTTTCGACCTCCGCATGCTGATGATCGAGACAGTACTCCGAATGAAAACGAAGATGGTTTCTACTCGACGGATTATTACACCGACCGACTGATTCAATTCCTCGAAGAACGCACGGAGAGCGAGAAAGCAAAGCCTTTCTTCTCTTTCTTACCGTACACAGCGCCTCACTGGCCGCTGCAGTGTTCGAAAGCCCAACGCGATAAGTGAGGACATGCAATGGCTTATGTATGGAAGTAATCATCTAACCAGTGTGGGTAGATATAAGGGTGTATACGACGACGGTCCGTATGCACTTCGTGAACGCCGGTTGCAGAAGCTCAGCGAACTGGGAATCATTGATGAGTCAGTCGTTCCCCACAAGGTCGAAACAACAAAGGTAGGCGCAGAAGAATGGGACAATCTCACGCCAGAGGAGAAGCGCTCGTCAGTCAGGGCAATGGAGACGTATGCGGGCATGGTGGACTCCGTGGACATCAATGTGGGAAAAGTGATCGAGTACCTGAAAAAAATGGGGGAGTATGACAATACCTTCATCGTCTTCATGAGTGATAATGGAGCTGAAGGAGCTGCGTAAGTACTTGTCCTGGTCGTGTACTCGCTTCAACGATCGCTAATGATATTGAATGAGCAGTCTGGAAGCCATCCGTGGGTATACCCCTTCTGATCGATTGTTTAAATCTGACCACTAATTATCGAGTCTAGCCGTCATGGGCGACAACATTATGCGTGCCATCCACGAGCATTACGATAACTCATATGATAATATCGGTGCATACAATTCGTTCACGTGGTATGCAGTGACCATGCGCTAGAAATTTTTCGATCAAGCTGACTCCGGACAAACAGGCTGGGTCCACTGTGGGCGCAGGCATCCACCGCACCGTCGCGACTGTTCAAATGCTTCCCATCTCAGGGCGGCATTCTCGTACCTTGTGTGGTCAAGCCTCCCGTTAACGCATTCCCAACCTTAGCTGCAGGTTCATTCAATAGGTCTTTCTCCACGGTCATGGACTTTGTGCCTACCTTCCTGGAACTCGCAGGCGTACCTTTACCAGCAGTGACAAGCAAAGGCTCACGTCCAATGACCACCTTCCGCGACAAAGAGGTCCACGCCATCCGTGGGAAGTCCTGGGTCCCTTTCTTTGGCCGAGGAGAAAGTGTAGAACACGACGAGACATGGGCAATTCATTCTTCTTCCGAGCCCATCGGATGGGAGCTGTTCGCGCGCGGCGCCCTACGCAAGGGAGATTGGAAGATTGTTCACTTTGCAAAGTCACAGGGGGGTGCTGGGGAAGGCGATGATGGGTGGGAACTTTTCAACGTGAGGGATGATCCTGGCGAGACCAAAGATCTGGCCCATGCAGAACCGGAGAGGTTGCAGGAGTTGCTGAAGGCCTGGGATGAGTATGTAGTAGAGTGTGGAATTGTCTGGGGAGATGGAGCTATGGCCCCAGGCTTGACTAAGGAGGAGGCACCAGAGCTGTGGGAAGACGAAATGGGACTACAGAAGTCCTGGATGGATGCTCGAGGTGGGCATAAACCGGTCCAGTGCTAAAAGATCTCTTCACAAGCGATATAGTTATTATATAGTACGGTATGCTGATGGGGCTCAGTATCAGAAATCAATATAATCATGGAAGGGCTTAAACTAACATCGCAAAGTGGGACCAATATGGCGCCATCGGGTCTAAACCGTCCCAAGACTCAAATTAGTTCAATATGCGGGGTCTTATGACAGTTTTTTGTCATCCTGCAGCTTTCTTCTTTCCCCTCTTTCATGCAGGTCTAGTTCATTTTCGTTTCTCTCCTTTCCTTCATCCGACATGAACGAGACACCGCCTGTCACCAGGATGCACAAAGTAGTACGGGTGCAGCGGACCCGTTCAGGTTGCCAGACATGCAGGACTCGGAAGGTAAGCATTACTACCGCATGGCGCTACTGCGGTGAATCCCGTATGTAGGCCCACCGAACCATGTCTCATATGGATAAGATTAAATGCGACGAGCACAGGCCCGTGTGCGGTCGATGCCTCAAAGGCAATCGAACTTGCAACTGGGCGAGCGACGATCGAAAGAGATCCAGGCCATCGCGAAGGCCTAACGCGACAGCGTGCGATTTTTGCCGTGAGAAGAAAGTGCGACTCAGAATCCCAGCTATTACAACTACGCTGACACCTCTCTAAACAGCTCAGGTGTATCGGGGATGTTCGTGACAAATGTGATAGGTGTAGGGCATGGGGCATAGACTGCCTGAGAGCTCCAGATTGTCCAGATCGAGGGCCCCCTGCTCTGTCCATGAACAAAGGCACGTTACATGCATTGCAGAAAAATAATGTTGACCAAAATCGTCATTCTTCCAGAGGTCGAGGATCTGATTCGGCAAATACTTCCATACCAGAAAGTGAAGCGTCAGCGTCCATAAGTTTGGGCAGGCTGCCTGACGGGAATGAGCTCGAAGAGCTCGTCCAGCTCTACTTCGCATCGGTGCATCGTAGGTCATTTACACTCCTTCTTCCTGCCTGATTGGGCTCCGACTGACTGACGTTTCTGCTGTAGACTTTGGATTCTTTGCCTTCGTTAACCCCATCCACTTCAGACGACTCTGCGCGCAAGGCAAGCCGCCACGAGAATTGACGCTAATGATGATTGCTAGCGCTACGAGGTGATCTCTAGGTCACTGTTGTCATGTTCTTTTGAAACCTAATTATCTGTTTATAGATTTGCTGCTCCGGTTACTCCCGATAATATAGCGAAGGCAGACGCTTGGGCAGATGCCGCAATTCAATCTCTTACCCCACAGATTTATCAAGGGTTCGGCGTTATTCAACTTATGGTATGTCGTGCCTTCTTGATGGACCAAATTTGGTATCTTTAGCTGAAGCCTTTTGAGTAGGCGCTACTTCTTGCCCAACACTATGACCTAGCACGCGGCAAGTTCACCTCCGCTTGGCTCTTAGGTGCTAGCTGTGCTAGGTGAGAGTCCCTATGATCATACCACAATTCAAGAACAGCCTAGACGCGTCTTCCCTAGGGCAAGCGAGCTGACTCGCCACAGAATGATGCAGATGATGTCTCTTCATACATTCGACCGGAAATATCCTGCAGACTTCCCGTCTCCTCACCGGCTCTCTCCACTTCTTTCTCGTGAAGCCCTCCGGCGCGTGGCGTGGTGCACCTTCTACCTGGATTCAATGATCGACGGTGGTCGGTACGGTTCTCAGACCATTGAGGAACGGTCCTTCCGGATCCAACTCCCCTGTGATCAGGACAGTTTCCTTAGCAACGAACAAGTCAAGACCGAACCGCTATTTCTAGGCCGAATGGATTCCAGCAACCCAGTGGAGGCGGGTCTTCCACGCGCACCCCTTGACATGTGGGCCTATATCCTACGCGCCGCTGCTGCCCGTCGACGGGTTTTACACTTTGCATTTCGTGCGTCCCACCAAGATCAGTCCATTGAGACCCTGTCAACCCAGCTCTCAGCTCTCCAGGCCGACGTTGAGGAGGTGATTGCAGCTCTGCCCCGGCGGCTCCAGTTCAACACGGATAACGTGTTCCTCCACCACGATCGACTCGGCACTTTCATCCTCCTGCACGTTCTGCGCCATAATCTCTTCATCATTCTCGGTCGAGCCGCTTTGCTGATATTTTCACACGATCCTACAAGGAGAGATATGGTTGTCCAGGCTCGGCGTAGTAGAATTGCGCACGCCCTGGCCATTTCGGGCCTAGTCAAGGAAGGGCTTGAGAAAGACATCATATTTGATCCGCATATCGGTATTCAGTCATATGTTGCTCTTGAGAGTACGATGGATCCTAGCGGCCCTGTTAGTGAATAATCTGCTAAGAATCGATTGCACAGTCCTTCTTTTCGAGCCTCGGCGACTAGCCGCTGTGGATATCTCTAGTGATCCTAAGAGCCCGGAATTCATAAATGCAATCGGTCACCTCCTCACGGTCATTAGGCATCTTGCAGGCCGCTCAGAGTTTTCGAAAGATCTGGTAAGCCCCATTGGTCGACACTTGCGCAGTCAGAGCTGAGCCACTCCAGTACCTCGAGGCCGCTTACCGAATGATAAAATGCGACTTCACGCGGCTCCTTACTCAGGAGGATCTGACTCTCATCCAAAGGTTCGTGAATCAAATCATCCCCTGCTTGGAATTTGAGCTAACACTACCGTAGTCATGATCACAATCTTGTCGGACAAGACGTAGCCGAATATGACTTTCGCGATTTCCGAAAGGCTAGGGCAGAGCGTTTAGCGCACCTTTCCAGAACATCCAGCTATCACGTCATGCACGCAGCTCCAGACGAGGTCCTACTTGATGACTCAATAGGGAGGGAGACGCCGGAGATGCCATCGGCTCCTTCACCACGGCTTGACGCCTTAGACGTCTGCAACACAATCCCACAAAATTCGGCAGTGCAGGTCCCTCCTACTGGACCCCATGACGATTCGAATTCGAGCGCAGGCGTCAATGTGGAAGGCTACGGTGCAGTACGAGCCGAATGGCCGTTGGGGCAGTTTATTGAGTCTGAGGATGCTGATGATTTGTTCTCTTCTCTGCACTGGTTCTGGTCACTGAATGAATCCACTGATAATTCTGGGAGTTCACCACTCCCGGACGCTTTTCAGTCTGTGTATCTATAGCCCATTGTGCAATCTACAAGTGCTCCTATAGATATCCTGTATCTTACTGATGTTAATAGAAGATATAGTAGTATCATACAATACTACACGTGTTCTTTGATTGTCATAACATTTAGTCATCGTGACCTGGAATATACTCTTCTCCAACTATACCCATCCCGCGCGTATCTGATACTCTACACTCCCAGATCAAAGCCACAATGAATATATTTAAACAACCTCCCCTCCCCGATCAACAATATGCGACTCCCCCAACGCAGCCTTCAACACCAGCACCAGCTCATCAATCGACGCCAAGAACTTCAAATACGAGCTAATAGCCACACAATACCGTCTATAATTCTCATCCCTTACCAACGTCTTACTCAGCTCCGCCGTCCGATGCTGACCACCCCACGCCTCGAAGCATCGTTTGACTAACGGCGTGGGCAGCCGTTCGGGCAGCGCGGCACCTGCCTTGAGGGCCTGTTCGATGACCCCCAGCACGGCCATGACGTCTCCTACTGTGTTGTCGTTCAGGAAGCCTACCGTCTCCATTAGTCGGTCTTGGAGGTTGAGTGGCAGTGTAGTGGAGAGGACGAGGAGACGCCCGAGGGCTTGGTTCATGTCTTCGAGGAGGGATTGTGTGCGTGAGAGGGTCTTGCGGTTGAAGGGGCCGAAGCTCATTTCGAAACGGAGCAGGCCGATGGGTCCTTTCAGAGATAGGAGGGTTTCGGCCATCTCGAGGGTGATTTTCTCGGCGACGGTGGCGATCGGGTGGTCCGGGTCGTCGGCTCTTGCCCAGTGGGAGAGGACTAGAGCGTAGTGGTCGGAGATTGTTCGTACACAGTTGGACATCGTCTGGCAGATGTGACGCGTGGCAGAGGGTGGTCGGGGGAAGAGCTGGACGACGGTGGCGGCGACGAAGCCGAGGAGCACGGTGACGAGCCGTTTCCAGAAGGCTGCGTAGCCGCGCCCTGGGAGGCCGTATTGTTGAACATGGCCGTCGTCGTAGCTGAAGCCGACAACTAGGGCGAATGTGGCACCGCTCATGATGGCGGCCATGGTTAAGGTCGGTGGGAGGAAGATCCTCCACCACATTAGGATGACTGTCATTGCTGCTGTGATCGCTCCCAGCCCGTATGCGTTGCCTGGTCCGTGTCCGGAGCCTATGTACCAGGCGACCATGCCTAGAACTCCGCCGACCACTGTGCCGACGAGGCGGGATACTAACGACATGGTGAAGTCGGCCATGTAGACCAGGAGGGTGGTTTGTGCGGTGATGACTCCCCAGATGCCTTTCTCGCGGTAGAAGAATCCAGCGGTGTGAGGGAGCGATGAAGGGATTGAAGTGGCGATGGTCACAACCACCATCCGGAGGGCATACATGCCAGCTGGGTTGAACAACCACTGGTATATGGAGATAATGGTGCGTGCGGTGCGAGTGCGCTGTGGTGTGCCATACCCCCGGCTGATCCTCAATCGACGATCTGCTTCCCGGGTCCGTTCCTCGAGATCCTCCGGGTCCGTCGCAGTGTTTCCGGCAGAGTCTGACATTGGAGTGGGAACACTCCCAGTCCCGATCCACGTCAAGGCGTACTGTAACCGAGAAGGGATCCAAAGGCGAGGCTTCGGACGATTCTGTAGTAGCCACAGGATGTGTTCGATGAGCTGTTGGGTCGCCTCGGCCAACGTCAGAATGCGCTCCTCAATGACCATGCCGATGATGATCCCTCGCAGCGCATGCACGCCGCCCACATCGCCGTTTCTGAAATTACCCTGCTCATCGAATATTTCTACGTGACTTTCAATCAATGCTTCTGTGGTTGCAGTGATACTGGTTGCGCGGATCCTGCGGAGGTTTTCTGATGCGTCTTGCGCTCGTGCAATCTGCTGGTCCATGTGAGATTGCGAGGGTGCACGGACCCATCGCCGATTGTTGACAATATGGATGGTCTCAATGCTGGTCTCCATTGCATCCGAGATGGCTTGTAGAAGCGGCAGAGTGGAGCGCCTGAGTGCCTCGAGCGTACGTGTACGAATGGCTGTTTCTTCTGCCTTCTGGAAGGCGTGCATCAGATTACTACTCTGCTGAATCTGATGATGACCAATGGGCTGGTTCTTCTTTTCTGTGGAGTCGTCGCCGTCTGCCAGAGCGGTCTCATGTTGCGCAAGCTTGGCTATATTCTCATCTTCGTGTATCCGTGCTATATGGTAATTCAGCAAAGACAAAGAGGCGACCAGAGTTTTTCGCAACTTCTGCTGTAAAGCTTTCAAGTCATCGGCACCCCAATGGCCTCTGGAGAGGTCTAGAGGAAGAAAGGCCAACAATGGATCAAGAGCCTTGAGCAGACTGATGCCTTTGCCCTTTGTTTCGACGAGTTGTTGCAGACTTAGATCTCCACCATGGAGGCGTGCTTCGGTGCACTTCGGCGGCACCTGTCCCAGGCGAAGCAGCTGCTCCATCTTGGTTAGAACAGCATACGACGTAGACTGTGGAAAGAAGAGGAGACAACAAGCTGCGCCCAGTCCGATGCCTATAGCACCAGGCTCAATCAGGACCCTGGGTAACATCGCCGTAAACGATGGCAAAGTCGGTCCGAAGAGGAGGAAGAGGTCGGTGATGATGATGCTGAATATCTGGGCCAACGCAAACTTATTGTTGGCCACTCGAAGACGTGACATGGCATAGACGAAAACACATGCCATGACATAGAATACCACAGTCACACGTGCATCCAGCATGAATCCATCGTGGATCAGCTGCTGCGTTACTGTCGTAGTGCTTTGTCCAGACTGACGAGCCTGAGTCACTACTTCCTGCTGCAATTGCTGCAGACGAGCTTGGGTTTGAGACGACGGGCGTGCAGCCAACGCTGCCTTCGTTGTGAGCAGACCCCATGCCCAACCCAGGCACATCCCAGCGAGAAGGGTGAATGATGCAAGCAGGTATATGAATAGAATGCCGGCTGGAGGAACTATATATAACACCAGCGCGCCAAAGAACGTGGCGATGCCAATCTTCTGCAGGGCAGGTCCGATGAAGATTAACAATGTCGCAACCCATGCTGCAGCCCAACAGCGAAAGAGGATCTTGAGATCGCGGAGGTTCAAGTGGTCCAACCAGGCTGGCAAGGCCATTGGTGCCCGTTCTGCCACGCCGGCAGTCGGCGTATGTTTTGAGGAATTTTCCCCGGGGGTCATCTTTGGAGTGTCATCGTGATTAAAAATATTACTTAGCTTGAAGTTGGAAGGTGAGTCTCCAGAAAGTCAGGGTCAGCTCCGTTCAGGATTCCATGGGATGCCCGGAACTCTGGTTGCATTGGGACGGATACGACGTCATCTCCGGGAGTATCCTCGGTCATTCGGCATCCACCCAAATCATCCACCCGGTCATACTGTCGCAGTATGTCAATATCTGAGTGTGGGGATATTGCTGTAAGAGACTTTAGTAGTTGCAATGGATTCTAGATTGCTGGCGGTGGTAATGTATCAAGGGTGATGGCAGGCCCAGCAATATCACATGATAACCGTATTAGGGAGGGCACGTGATTCACCCCGAACAATTTGTGGGCTTTGCATGAAGTGCAAATTGTGCAAACCCTCCGATTTCCCAGTTCGGCCGAGTGTCTGTCCTTTCGGATATTATACCCATGATTCTTGCTAGAAGACGGTTACTCTGTATCTGGCGTTGCATTGCATCGAGGAACTAATATTATATTTACAATCGCACATATAGTTCTATCTTGCAGGTAAAATGCAGCAACATTGACGCCAACTCCTCACCACGCAATCTTCGCGACAGGTCCCCGCGGAAACACGCGGACCAACACCTTCCGCAGCTCATCCATGACCAGGACGCCAAATGCCAGACCCAATGGAATAAACCAAAACTCCAACGGGATAGAAGCAGTATTGAAAAGCGATTGCAGACCCGGCTCCTCTGTCACAAAGATGGCAATCGCCAGGGACACCAGCATGGCCAGAGGCAGCCATGGGTTGCGGCGTTTAGCGCGAATGGGATCGGCCTGCAGGATGGACATGCGCTTGCTCCGGACGGAGAGGATATTGCCCCATTGCATGATGACCAACGTGACAAAGTACACGCTCTGCCCCACGGAGTTGAAGTGGGTAAGCTCGGCCTCTGTGTATCCGTAAAAACCGTCGGAGTATTTCTCGAATGCGAATACCAGCGCGTGGAACGGGATGCCGGCTTTCTTGTACATGTACAGGAAGAACATGATATGGGCGCAAAAGGCTTCCATAACTCCTACAAAGAGATAGGATTGTCCGTAGATGCGAAGGTTGATCAAGTGATCGGTTTTGTGGTTGCGAGGTGGGATGCTGAGCAGGTCGAACTCTTCTTTCTCCATGATGAGCGACAGCGACAAGAACAGATCCGTGAACACACAGATGATGATCATCAGGAAGGAGCTCAATGGCAGGGGTATACCGAAGAAGACGTTCATGATCACGGGCCAAATCTCAGACCAACTGCCTGCCGGAAGCAGATAAGCGATGACCTTCTGGAGGTTCTGGAATACCAGCCGACCCAGGCGGATCGCCTCCACGATGGAGTCAAACTTATCCATCAACACCAGGTCCGCCGCTTCGATGGCAACATCGCTGCCTGAGACCACGGCGATTCCAATATCAGCAGCACGCAAGGCCGGTGCATCGTTGACTCCGTCGCCTGTCACGGCTACGACACTGTCGCGGGACTTGAGCTCCTCAACGATGCGCAACTTTTGCTCCGGCGTGGTGCGGGCGAAGACAATCTCCTCATATTGACAGATTGCATTCCACTGGCCTTCATTCAGAGTCGATATTTGCGACCCCTCCACCATGAGACTGCGTCTCGATCGTCCTTCATACTTTTCCGCCGTCGCTGCGACCGGTGAGGACACAAGGTCTGCCACGGTGTCTGGCTCGGCCGTTCCGCTGAAAATTCCAATGTCCCGTGCAATGGCCGCAGCGGTCAGACCAAAATCACCTGTTACCATGAAGAAGCGAATGCCAGCGCGTCGACAGGCGGCCACTGTTTCGGGGATCTCCGGACGGGGAGGGTCGATGATACCAAAGATGCCGATAATGGTCAGGTCCTGTACGCCATTGGCGAGGAGCTCCTCGTTGAACTGATTTGTGCCCACGGCAGCAGCAGGCGCATAATCCCGTTGGCAAAGGACGATGACTCGCTGGGCCCGGCGGGAAAGCTTCTGCTGGAATGCGGTAAACATCTCCTTCGCAGCTGCATCCAAAGGCTTCGCCACACCGTCCTTGGACCAGTATGAAGTACACTTGGGCAGAAGTACATCCGGGGCACCTTTGACGTAGAGGAGACTGTGGGTTGAGGAGGACGGATTATGGTGCACTGTGAGCATCCATTTGTTTTTCGAGTTGAAGGGGATCTGATGGGTGCGTTCGTAGCCATCAAGACCATTCTCTCCATCCTTTCTCAGCGTCTCAGCCAAACGTAGAACGGCCGCATCGGTTGCATTGCCATTCACGATGCGTTCAGCAACCGGCAAGGCCAATGTTTCTTGGTCGAAGAAAGCATCGTTGCAAAGCTTGGAGCCTCGCAGGAGGGGCTTCAGGGGTTCGGGCAGGGGAACCGACTTCTGCTGCGCGTTCACGAGATCCTCAACGAAGAATTCCCGGTCAACGAGGCCCACCGACTGCACAAACATTTTGTTCTGGGTCAGCGTCCCAGTCTTGTCGGAGCAGATTACATTCACACAGCCAAGTGTTTCCACCGTCGCCAGTCCCTTGGGCAAGATGTTGTTCGCCTTCATTCTCTTTGCGACGACCATCAAGGTGAGGGCCACGGCGACCGGCATACCTTCGGGAATGAAGGCGACAACGCAGCCCATAACATCGTTCAACATATCAACGACGCTCATGAATTGGGGGTGATCCACGCGCAGCCAGCCCACCCAGGTAAACAGGATCACTGCTGCGAGGATGACCGTGAGCACCACGATGATTCGTACGAAGCGCGTGATCTCCTTCTGGATGAGCGTTGGCTTTTCCTTCACGTCCGCAGTGATGGACGCCAAGCGACCCATGACGGAGCGACTCCCCGTCAGGACCACAACGCCCACAGCATTGCCATTGGTGACACTGGTGCCCATGAATGCGATATTGCGGGTCTCCAGGAAGTTTTGGTCTGTTGCGTCGGTGGCACCCTCGACCTCATCCGACTCTCCCGTCAGGATGGACCGATCGAATCGAACATCGCCCGAACTCTTGATAATGCGCATGTCGGCCGGCACTTTGTTGCCGATGGAGATCTGAACCACATCCCCCGCGACCAGATCCGTAGCTGGCAGCCGAATCAAGCTCCCTTCGCGGAGAACGAGAGCCTCCGCGGGCAGCAGGCCCAGGATCGATTTCATGACGCGCGATGTCGACCAATCCTGAAAAGCGGAGAAGGATGCTTGCAGGGCGATGACAATGATGACGAGGATGGCCATGGCCAAGTTGGTGACTGATGGAGGGTTGCTGAGCGGTTTCCAGCAGAGGAAGAAAATAATCACACCGATCCAGAGGACCGAGCAGAAGCCGCCAAACACGTAGCCCAGGATCTTCTTGGCATAATTCTCCCCATGGTGCGCGATCACGTTCTTTCCATCGCGTTGAAGACGAGTGGATGCCGCATCTTTACTCAAGCCACGGCTGGCATCGACATTGAACTGCTGGCACAACCGGTCGGTAGCCAGCACATGGAAGTCGAGACTCTCGAAGTAGTCCTGGTCTGGCTTCTTTTCTGCCTTCCCTCGCTCCTTCAAGACATGCTCTGGGGCTGCCTGGGACTCGGAGATCTGAAATGAGAGGGTATGGAACTCGATGGGGATCCCTGTGGCCGTGGGGGATTGGGGAATACTGCGCGTGCTGCGCGTGCTGCGAATGGTATCTCGACTGCGGGAACGTTTGTCCCCAGGGGCGTATATGGACCGAGTGCCGTCTTGTGCATTGTGATGGTGGAAGGTAATGCGCTGGGATCGCGCAGAGCCTCGCACCTGGTCATTGAGTGTTTCCTGATCGGCCTCCAGGTCCTGGCTGGATGAAGACTCAGCTGGCTGGTCACCAGACGCAGCCGTTGTAGGAGGAGTGGTCATGATGATGGAGAGCAACGAGGAGATGAATCACCCTCTGATGACAGTCTCTGTAACGTGGAGTGATGCACTGAGTGTGACTCGTCTGTGCGAGGCGGAATATTAGGGATAGGTTGGCAGGAGAAGAACTTGTTGCTGCTGGACGGTTTCAGCAGGCAGCTTCAGGGAAGCCCCTGCGTCTATTTATCTGCTCCCCGGCCGTCATCGTGAACTCGAGACCAGTCCTGAAAAGTGATGGTGCGGTGGGATGGCTGTTCACAGATCGTGGAGGGAACGAAAAGAAAATATGTGTCACAGCTTCTGAGGGCGGGCAGGCAGACGCGTTCAGCTGCTGTGAAGGGCAACAGAGGATTGTGCGGCCGGCCCCAAGCCATACGAGAGATCAACAGAGCCCTGCTGCTTAGTGCAGGTCCCCAGCTGTCAACTGCTGGTTCTGGGAAACCCCTCACTGTGCCTGTGGATCCTGGTTGCCTTAACCATGGATGGCTCCGGTCAAGGAAAGCTAGCCCAGAAACGAGCCCAGAAAAGGACACTACTGTAGCAGGGATTCACTGCCAAGCAGATGGTTGTTGGCCGTCCAGAGCCATCGGGAAAAGTCTTCCTGCACGACCTACTACCATCCAGTATCTTGCCATGAATCCAGGCGTCTTTCTCACACAAACCTGGTTCTCCGAGCTTGCTGCGCAACTGGCAGATGTGCATGCAAAATATCGCACGTGGAGACCAGGTGGGACGGTACTCGCTAGCATTATTTGCAGGGTCATGTCTCTGCTGCATCCAGCTTGGGCGGGAAGATTCCTTATTGCCGATAGACTCTGCTACGCTGCCTTCGTTTGGTGCTGATTGGCTCCATCCCGGAAATAAGCATCTCCACGGTGGGGGCTCGCCTGTCAATCCGTAGAAGAAGAACCCTCCCAAGTATCCCCATTGATGAGACTGTCTGGTCCCTGTGCCTGTGTGGTGTCTGATATCATCATCAACCTCCAAGTAGCAATTCTATCCCCCTTCGATCTTCACGCAACTCAATAAATGTAAAATGTTGTCATCGTCGAAACCACTTCGTGTTGCCTTCGCACACAAATGTCAGATTTTAATTTTGCCATCCCACCAGCGTTGCAGATACTGACTAGTCCATCCTATCCTCACTTCGCTTCGTGCTGACACCATCACTGCGGGATTTTTATGACCCATACAACTTCATTTCTTTTGAAGTCTGGTCTGTAACCTCGTGGGAGAGCAAGCCGTGTTCGCACCGACCGACCGAGACGGGTGGAGAGGCGCAGTCAGTTTCCCCCCCAAAGGGAGGAACCGAACCGAAATGAATCGCTCTGAATAATCCCGCATAGTTAAAACTACTCGCTTTTCCAACCACGCGGGAAGGGAAAATGCCCACCAAAGCGCACACCCAACTCAACTCTCCTCCGTGGCGACTGCAAAAAAAATTTTGCACTTCCTTCGGTGGGTGCGAAGCGGAGTTTTCTGTCTCCGGACTGTGACGAGTCAGTCTGCACCCCAATGTTGTGAGGCTTTTTTTTTGGTCAATGAAATTTTCTCTCAAGGATTTCTATGTGCGGAGTCTTTGTAGGGGTTGAAAATTTTCGAATTGCTTTGCCCTTTGCTTGTCTACCAGGGGAGGCATGCTTGTTCGCTTTGTTTGTTCGAATTCCATCGAATACACTCACATCTCACCTGGATAGTGTCCCTTGATTTTATCTGCCTGGCTACAATGAAAGTCATCTTAGACTTGTATCTCTGTCCGTAGCATGATATCAGTAGTTGGCTGTTGTCATGGTATTCATCGTCCACCCTGGAATGTGATGGCCCGTCCAAGATAATCATGCTTCCAAGCTACCTATGTATTTTCCAAGAATGCAAGTGTCTATGGAATGTTGACCACACTATCTCCTTCTCCTTCTTGAAGCTATGCACTGCAGTTCTAACCCGATCTCTACAGGGCTCTGTCCTTCACAAAGGTAACCTTTCTGGCCAACCAACATCCGAATGTAACGCCGACAACCTCACCCTCTTCACTCCGTTGAAATACAACAGTCCAATTCCCCGGTGCCGGCGCATCCAAGCCTCGTGCGCATGTGAGAAACCAGATGTCGTCTCCCAAGTATCGCATCGGCTCAGCTGGCCCGTGGCCCAGGAACCCCTCGAACGATCCGTATAGCATGCCACCGGCTCCGCTGCACTGAAACTTGGAGTCAACTTCCGCACAGTGGTATTGCCCGACATATTCGCCCGTCGGCTGTTGACCAGGATTGATCCGTTTAGCCTGGATATGACGGTTCTCGTATTTACGGTGGAGGGTAAGGATATCGGAAGACAGCGTGGCAGTTGCAGAGTCCGACCGTGCTTTGCATCTCTCAGTGAGCTTCAGGGTCTCGTCATCGCCCGTATACGTGATAATGATCTCTCCTGGTCCACCAAGGCGAACTTCGACGACCAGCTGTGCGTCCGCGTCAAAGTAAACCCCTACCCAGTCTGCGGATGGCATGGAAAGTAAATCCTGCTGTACAGGGAGGCTGAGAGCCTGCTGAAGAACATGTCCAGCTACCTCCGCAGCGTCTATCTCATGATTGAGCATAACAACAACCGCTAACCGTTCCGATGGTGCTTGGGTCCGGTGCAGGCGATATCCGCGAACGGCCCCGCCATGGCCAATGGTTGGAGTTTGCCCGAACTTGATGTGTTCCAAACCATATCCATAGCCGGCTGGTGTACCATCATCAAATGACGGCTCTTTCGCCATCTGCCGATATGCGCTCTCCCGATCAGCCCATGCCTTGTCCAAATAACATTCGTATGCGATCATATCCTCCAAGCAGGCCACGACACCGGCATCTCCAGACCATTGAGTCCGATTGACGGCGGGTATATAGCCAAAAGACTCGTTGCCTTCGTACCCCACGCATGGAGGAGGCAAGTGATTGTTGTCTGCGCAGAGAGTTGCGGTTTTCATCCCAGCGGGTGAAAAGAGGCGCTCTGAGAGCAGTTCACCAAAAGACTTTCCACTAACGCGCTCGATAATGCGAGCAAGGATGTGGAAGTTGAGATTGCAGTAGGAGTATTGTGTGCCTGGCTGGTAATGAAGTGACTTCGTCCGCTTGAGTGCTTGCGGGGCGTCGCCCGCGAGTGTAAATTCCCCCTCTGGTTGTGTACCCCAAAACATCGACATGGCCCAATAATCTCGTATGCCCGATTGATTGTTGCAGAGATGGTCAATCCGCAGACCGTTGTTGTCGATGAGTTCGGGAGAGATCAATTGGCGAAGCGCATCCGACAGCTGTTGAGGTATATTGCCTCGCTCCACCATTGCTGGGGTGGGGTTGCGCTCCAGATCTTTGAGGATCAAACACAACATTTGCTTCGTGATCGAGCAGATTGGCATGAGTGTTGAGGAAGTCATGGGGATCCTGTGCCGCAAATCCGCATATCCCCAGGTGTGTTTCCCGACCACTTCACCATCCTTGATGATGGCGACCGCTCCACCGGGGCCGCGATATCGCGAAGGGACTGCTTCCAGTATAGCTTGCATGTTCGAGAGCGACATTTTCAAATGCTAAATTCAGTATGGGAATTTTTAAGGCAGAGTAAAGGAAAGCTTGCTTTGGTAGACAATGTTGTTAGTAAAGCTATGGAGTTTGGACCTTGCGAAAACTGACTGTATACAGCATATCCTCAATGAGACTAAATAGGAACGTCTTAAGAGATGTTCACAAGGAAGTCGGGCACCCGTTCGGGAAACCGCCGGCTCTGGCCGCACCGCGCCCTTAACCCAAACCGGCATGGCTATGCGGTCGGTCACCTTAGTACTCTGCGAAAAACAAGAATATCAGAGACAGCAGGGATGCAGTCATGGTCAATATCAGTATTAGATTGGGTTGGAATAATTTAGTGGTGTCAGCAATTATCGGAAGCTTATCGTATCTTCTAACACGGCCCTTGCAGCCGAACAACCTTGCTATCTCAGAAGCACTCACTCTCTGGGGAAGACACAACATGGATCTACGACAGTCTGGACATAAACAACGTAATCGCTCAAGGAGATAAGGATGCATACTTGAATCATGAAACATTCTGAATAGAAGCCAAGGTCTTGCAACAATGTCGCCTGCCTCACCATCGTACTCTTGGCTCGACTGGTCTTCTCAAGCACGAATAAACCACGAACAGCAGAACATCCCACCATGCCTGTGTTGCCAGGAACATTAGTCCCCAGCTTGGCTGCTTCGGCCCAGTGAGAAGATATTTGTACCCCAGCCAGACCCCTATATGGGTCCCGGCCAGAACCAGCTTCCCCACGGTGGATGCCCCGATGACGACTTTTCGTTGCATTCTCGGTCCTCCGGCGCCATCATACAGGATGAAGAGTAAGTACCCGACCCAGAAGCCGAGCGAGATGGTGAGGCATAGCGACGCGAAGTATGGGAGTAGGGAAGGCGGCTCTGATGGTGACTGCAACCATTAATCCGGGTGCATAGAAAGGAGGGAGAAGGACATACCAGCTCTGGAGGTGCATAGCTTCGGTAAGCCCAGATGGTGGAGATGATCGCCGTTGTTATGAATGTGAGCCCACTTAAGGTTTGGATGACGGGAGCCGCTGGAATGATGAGGGAAGTTCGTCGGCGGGCAGAATGATGTCTGACATGGGGACTCGCATGCTGAGTAGCAGAGGCATAGGACGGTAGCAGGGGCTCTGTTGACATGGCAGCTATCTGGACCGTCGCCCCGTCTGGATATAGTAAACAGAACGGATGCTCCAGGAGCCGTGGTTTGACAAGCGAGCCTTTGGAGGGAGTGGGGGAGACCAAGTGGAGATGCCCAGCAGCTGGCGATCATATCACATGATGATGGGCAGGTGTTTGCTGTGTTTGCTGAACAGCAGCGAGGTATACTAGAGAAAGTATTCACACTTTGTATCTACACCAGGATTGAGTACTACTACTCAAGGGACCTTATCATCCCTGAGCACGACTAACTTCACCGAGCCACCATCCCAATTCCACTCCTAACCTTCCCTCCTGATCATACATAACAAGATGTCCTGCTCCTTCAATCAGCACCACCTCTTTGGCATTCAACTTGGCTCTCAGTCTCTCTGCTGTCTCCACTGGGATCCATTGGTCTTCTGTGCCCCAGATAATTTTGACTGGCATTACCTGGCCCACTTGTGAGTATCTGCCCTCAACCGCTTCTGTACTGCGACTATTGGCTTGCGCCATCTGTCTAATGAAGCCTTTCCGGCCTGCCTCATTGATGATCCACGGGCGCTTCAACATATCCATCGTCTCCTTCCCAAGCTCTGTAAATGCCGCATTCCGGATATACGCCTCGACCATTCCTTCAAACATCGGCCTGGTCAAGCTGGTGAAGACGTCTTCATTTTCCGCTACCGACTTGAACAGAGGCTGTCCGAATGGACCCAAAGCAACAACATTAATCAAGCACAAACTGGCATACTCGCAGGAATGTACAAGGTGCGCCCGTAGGCTCATCAGCCCCCCGTGATCATGGGCGACGACATGTGCTTTCTCATGCACCCGAGGCCAGTCCTTCGACCACGACTGATATAAAGCAGCAAACACCTCTGACTGCTGCGCCAGATCAGCATCTAGAGCGACTTGTCTGGTAATTGCTTCCTCTTTGCCTGGGAGCGGGGTGCCTAGCGGACTCTCGCCGAATCCCGGGTTGTCAAAGAGATAGACATGGAAATATCTAGCCAAAGATCGTGCGAGGACATGCCAAACACGCGAAGACCACGGCGTGCCATGCACGAAGATCAAGGGTGGCCGGGAAGCATCACCTATTGAGGTCCAGCGGACGTGGTACTCGTAAATCTTGGTGCGACAGACAAACGTTTGGGTAAGTGAAATGTCAGCGACAAGTGAAGGGCCCATATTGCCGAAGTGTATATGATAGCTCTGTAGGATGTGGTTCTGATGATATTCTCCACATGGTGTTGCCAACCCCGCTTCGACGTGGTGCGACCGAGTGAGCTTAGCTCCATTTGTCATCCTTTATCTTTCCCCCATCCCCACATCTTCTTAGACGGATCGCATTTCCCCCTCAACACTGTCGGTTGTTCACTCCTGACTCCAGTCCTTCTGGCTTGGTTGTCACGAACCTGAGATGTCTGCATCAATTGAAAGCGAGCGCGCCGCCTACCTTCTGGACGCGCAAAACAAAGCGGTGCAACTATTTGAGGAAATCGAACGAGACCTGATTCGTCCCGGCGTGAGTGAAAAGACCCTCAGCAATGAGATTCACGAGCTTGGGGCCAAACGTCATGGAGTGCGGACTCACTGGCATAAGCGAGTCGTCCGCAGCGGACCAAACACCCTGAGTCCCTTTGCCGAGAACCCTCCCGATCGCATCATTCAACCGGACGACATTCTTGTGGTGGACCTCGGCCCGGTCTTCGAGGAATGGGAGGCGGACTTTGGGCGTACATACGTTCTCGGAGACGACCCCGCGAAGCTGAAACTACGCGATGCGCTAGACCCCATATGGCACACAGTCAAGCAACGGTTTCGAGAGAACCCCGACATGACGGCGGAGGAATTGTACGCGATTGCCTGCCAGGAAGTTCAACAAGCTGGATGGGACTTCGGGGCTCCCATCGCCGGTCACCTGGTCGGGTCTTTCCCGCATGAGAGAATTCCGAATGACCGAATCAGTCTATATATCGCCCAAGGGAATGGGGATAAAATGATGGTTCCGGGGCGTGATGGGCACATGCGGCACTGGATTCTGGAGATCCATATCCACGATCGGGCGCGTGGATTTGGCGGGTTCTGTGAGCAGTTGTTGACGGTGGATTGATTGCATGTGCCCATCACCCGTATATAATGCCGACGGAAGGTTATGAATGTCTTCAAGTGCACATGCTGTCATGATGCAGTTCTTCACGCAATTATACAATGATTAGAGCGTATAGGGGACGGGTATATAGAAGAATAGATATATTAGAACATCTAGTCATGTTTATACATTCAATCTTACTTCTTATGGTGGACATCAATGTACTATTAGTACTGATGATGACGATAGCCTGTAGACCTACTTATTGATATCCCTTCCCCTCGGCCCCCCAAAACCATTCAGCCAGGACAGTCAACCTGTCATAATTGCGGTAGTATGAATAAAAATATATAATTTTTATCCCTCTACATGTGGGAATAACCTCACAAGTATTAGTATAACAAAGGGAATAATAATATAAATTTAGTACTTGTATTACGGACTTCCGATGGCGGATACTAGATATATATTCTCTCAGTGATGTGCATCGATCAGCCCGCACCTTGGCAGTCGATGTATTCATTCCTCTCTTAGGATCACACATCAACTCGACTGAACATGCAAGAGACTTTCCAAGATGGCATACTTTCAATGCAAACCGCGGAAACGGTCGGAAATCGGTGAGCCCAATGCCAAGGCGTCCAGACTCAAGGGTAATTAATTACTAGTACTATCCACCCCCAAGCGCCAAGGCCAAGCGCCAAGGGTGGATTTCCGCCGTGCACCCCAGAATGAAGATGCGCTCTAATATTTGGTGAGAGTACCTGGTACTACTTAACCTCGACCTCGGTGGCCACACATCCTTAGTTATAGCATTCATGCTCGTCAGGTACGCCGTTTCTGTTACGACGCGCGAGGTTTTATTAGTATTGTCGGGCAATGCTGGGCAGCTGTAAAGTCTTCCTGTTAGTAATTACCTTTCGCATCTGGTTCTTGGCGATATTGGCATTGACTAACATTATCCTAGCAGACTTCCTTGGACCAGGTTACTGTTACTAATGGGCGTCAAGAGGATATCTACCACCTTGGTCTTTCTGGGTTGATTGGTCTGAAGTGGCTGATTCTTATCTCAAAGAAAAGGGAGCTACAGCGTGGAGAACAGAGTTGTCGGACTGTCGATTGTGTTTAGGCGCAACTAGATTGCATCGCTCTAGGCAATCTTGAAGCCATATCATCCACGTGAAGATGCTTTCGGGTTAACTGTCACGGTGCTAACCAATGGAATCCTCTACCCCCGTCTGCCCAGGCCTTCCGTCCACGATCTGTCAATCGATCGGCAGGGAATACCATCCCAAATCAACCAATCCTGACGAGATATAATAACAGTCAGTGAGTGAGTGGCCAAAAAGGCCCTCGTTGCCAAGCGGCCACTTCTTGGTCTGGAGTATCACGAGGCTTGGCAGAGATCCTCCCGTTGGGTTAACCAAAGTACAAGCCATCTTCTGCGGAGCGGGATGCGGTCGGCTACCAAGACAACAGTCTCGGCGCCAATGCCTGGACCCTGAACCCCTCCTGACAAAGTTTCCGCCAACCCTACGGGGCGATAGATGGCTTTAATGGGGAGCCGGGGACAAGGATGAGTCTGGGGCAGCCAGATCCAGAGACTTCCACGAGGTGGTTCCCAGTCTCTTAAATAGCCACTCCCCCCAGGCGGAAAGGTATCCCGCTGAGCTTCGCGATACAAACTTGGATCCTCGTAAACTGCTGACGACATACCAGCTATCTCTAATGTCAAGCGAGAAACAACATTCGAGTTCCGACCGGGGCCCTGGGGCCAGTCCAAGTCCATTGAGTGGACCGGCCCATGCTCTGCCATATGAGACTGTCATCAAGGAACTGGGTACAGCATTGGACGATGGCTTAACTCCCGAGGAAGCTCGTCGTCGTCTGGACCAGTACGGTCCCAATAAGTTGGACGAGGGCGAAAGCGTCTCGATTGCAAAGATTCTCCTCCGGCAGGTGGCGAATGCAATGATGCTAGTTAAGCGGCCCACTCTCCTTGTTATCGCATGAAATGCGCCTACGATTCCGATATCTGATCCAATTCGTTGCTGCAGGTGTTGATTCTGGCCATGGCGGTCAGTTTCGGGATTCAGTCGTGGATCGAGGGTGGGGTGATCTGTGCGGTCATTGTCCTCAATATCGTCGTCGGGTTCTTCCAAGAGTATGCGGCGGAAAAGACCATGGAGTCTCTTCATTCACTCTCGTCGCCGACAGGCACGGTCTCCAGGGGTGGTCAAACCTTCTCCGTACCCTCGCAGGAGATTGTGCCGGGCGACATGGTCGAATTGAGGACTGGGGATACTGTTCCTGCCGATATTCGGTTAGTGTTCTTCCAATGTCGGTATATATTATCAATTGAGATGCTAAGAACCCATTTATAAACAGATTGGTCGAAGCAGTGAATTTCGAAACCGATGAGGCTCTCCTGACTGGCGAATCACTCCCTGTGCAGAAGGAATGCGATACAACTTTCAAGGAAGACACAGGCCCCGGAGACCGTCTTAACATCGCGTACAGCTCGAGCACCGTTACCCGCGGCCGTGCCCGTGGTGTGGTCATTGGCACGGGCATGTCCACCGAAATCGGGTCCATCGCTCTCGCCTTGCGCAATAGCAACACTAAACGCCGTCCGGTCAAGCGTGGCCCTGATGGAGAAACCAAGAAACGATGGTATGTCCAGGCATGGACCCTCACGGGAACGGATGCCGTCGGTCGCTTTCTTGGCGTCAATATTGGGACGCCCTTGCAAAGGAAGTTGTCTAAGCTAGCCTGTTTGCTATTTGGCGTCGCAGTTGTGTTTGCTATTGTCTGCATGGCTGCCAACTCTTTCAGCAGCAACAATGAAGTCATCATGTACGCGGTTGCGACCGGTATCAGTATGATTCCTGCGTGCTTGGTAGTTGTACTTACCATCACCATGGCAGTTGGCACCAAGCGGATGGTGGAGCGGAACGTCATCGTTCGCAAGCTCGACTCTTTGGAGGCGCTTGGTGCCGTCACAGATATTTGCTCTGATAAGACTGGTACGTTGACCCAAGGGAAGATGGTGGTCAAAAAGGCATGGATCCCGTCTCGTGGAACATATTCTGTTGGCACATCCAATGAGCCATTCAACCCAACCATTGGGGATGTGAGCTTTGCCCCTGTGTCTCCTTTGCAGTTTGGTGAGGGGGATGATCATTATCCGGCAGCCAGTATCCAAGATCTCCTCTCAGACAACCAGCAACTCCAGGAATTTCTTAACGTCGCCTCAATGGCCAACCTTTCTCACGTCTTTGAATCGGAAAATGGTGAATGGAATGCACGAGGTGAGCCCACGGAGATCGCGATTCAGGTGTTCGCATCCAGGTTCAATTGGAATCGTGATCGTTGGACCAAAGGCCAAGGTGCGCTGTGGCATCAGAAGGCCGAGTATCCATTTGATTCTACAGTGAAAAAAATGTCTGTGATTTTCAGCAAGGTAGGATCGAACGATGACCAAGAGAACGCCACCATGATCTTCACCAAAGGTGCTGTCGAAAGGATCGTTGATTCATGCACGTCAGTCGTTTGGGATCAAGGTTCCTCCACACCCGTGGCTCTCACTGAAGAACATCGCAACTTGATCTTCCAGAATATGGAGGAGCTGGCTAAGTTGGGACTGCGAGTACTCGCACTAGCTCAACGTCCGTACACTGAACAGCCACGGGTACTTGAGGGCTCTGAGCTGGAACGCGATAGTATTGAGAAGGATCTGTGTTTCCTAGGTCTGATTGGGCTGTACGACCCGCCCAGACCTGAGACGGCCGGCTCAATCCAGGCCTGCTATCGCGCCGGTATTGTCGTCCACATGGTCACTGGAGACCATCCGGGCACTGCACGAGCAATCGCCCAGCAAGTGGGAATTCTTCCTTCCGATTTTAGTACCGTGGCTGCTGATGTCGCAGATGCCATGGTTATGACAGCAGGCCAGTTCGACAAATTGTCAGATGAAGAAATTGATGTGTTGCCCACTCTTCCCCTGGTCATTGCTCGCTGCGCACCCCAGACCAAGGTGCGCATGATCAGTGCCCTTCATCGTCGCAATCGCTTCGCGGCCATGACTGGTGATGGTGTGAACGATTCGCCGTCTTTGAAACATGCTGACGTGGGTATCGCCATGGGACAGGCGGGATCGGACGTGGCCAAAGATGCGTCAGATATCATTCTTACGGATGACAACTTTGCCTCCATTCTCAACGCCGTTGAAGAAGGCCGTCGTATCTTTGACAACATCCAGAAATTTGTATTACATTTGCTGGCTGAAAACATCGCTCAGGCCTGTACCCTTCTCATCGGACTGGCTTTCAAGGACGCCGATAATCAGTCCGTCTTTCCCCTGGCGCCGGTCGAGATCCTGTGGATTATCATGATTACCTCCGGTATGCCTGACATGGGCCTTGGAATGGAGGTAGCAGCCCCCGATATCATGGACCGTCCTCCCCAGAGCAAGCAAGGTATCTTCACGTGGGAGGTGATCATCGACATTCTGGTTTATGGCATCTGGACCGCAGCACTCTGTCTGGCCGCATTCTCTGTTCGAATGTGGGGATTCGGTGACGGCAATCTAGCCCGGGGCTGCAACCAGGAGTGGTCGGATCAGATCCAAGATTGCGAGCTGGTCTTTAAAGCTCGTGCGACGACGTTTGTCTGTCTGACCTGGTTTGCGCTCTTCCTGGCGTGGGAGATGATCGATCTGCGCCGGTCGTTCTTCCGCATGCAGCCCGATTCCAAGAAGTACTTTACCCAGTGGATGTACGATGTTTGGCGCAACAAGTTCCTCTTCTGGTCCATCATGGCCGGGTGGATCACCATGTTCCCGATTCTTTATATCCCTCGTCTGAACGACGTCGTCTTCAAGCACAAACCCATCACATGGGAGTGGGGTATCGTTGGCGTCGAAGTTGTTCTTTTCTTCATCGGCGTTGAATCGTGGAAGTGGGCCAAGCGAGTCTTCTTTCGTCGCAGAGCCGGTAAGATCTCGACGTTGGGATCGTTGGGAAATACACCAGAGCAACCCTAACGAGTGCTCTCTCCGGTCAGATATCACTCGGCCGGAGAGTAAACTTAACCCGCTCTTGGGATACGTCCTCTGAGAGCTTACATGCTGCAGAATGCAGAACTGGTATTACGGGCGATGCAGTGTCGGCGTAGGTATGAAGTGTTTGACGGAATGGGGGCTTCTATACCCAGCAGAGGGTATATCCCATAAATGGCCAGTCACGAAGTATGGTGCTGTCATTTCAATAGGGGAGCTGGGTATAGATAGTGTGGAGGGGGATATTCCAGGTTACTGAGAGACCTGTTTAGTGAATGATTAGGATAGATTTTAAATTGAAAAAAAAGATAGAAAATCTGTTTCTTCGCGTGTCAACATTTCTACGTCCACTGTGGTACAGCTGAGCAGAACATCCTGCGATAAGCGGGGAATGCAAAGATAAGAGCGATCGGCGATCCCCGCATTCCAAGCCTGCCGGAACACCAACTGATTGACCTCCTCCTCACTCCATCACACACTCTCTCTTACCAGGAAATGCTCTAAAGAGACGTGACTTTTGCTATAATCTCATCATGTCTCCCCGCCCCGTCATCGCCATCGCCGGCCTCGCCTGTGAAACCTCCATGTTCACGCGCGCCCGTACCCTCGCCCCCGCATTTCATCCTCGCCGCGCCCATGAGATCATTGACGAATATCCCTTCCTCCATCCCGGCACAAAACTAGGCGACGCAGCAGACTGGCGAGGAGCACTAATCGGACACGCGCTACCCGGGGGCATTGTGGTACGGAAATCCTTCGAAGAATTGGCCGACGAGATCATAACCCGATTAACCGACATTGTCGCGTCAACGCCGCTGGACGGACTATGGTTTGATATACATGGGGCTATGTGCGTGGAGGGTCTCGACGATGCAGAGTATGAGCTACTACGCAGAATCCGGCGGGTGATTGGGCCAGATGTCGTTGTTTCAGCGTCGATGGATCTCCATGGCAATGTCTCGCGTGATCTGGCGCATCAGACTGATCTGATTACTTGTTATCGTATGGCACCGCATGAGGATGAGACGGAGACAAAAGAGCGTGCGTGTCGGAATTTGGTTGATCTATTGGCGCGGCAAAAACAGGGAGGGCCGGTATATCGGCCATTGAAGGCGTGGATACCTCTACCTATCTTATTACCAGGTGAACAGACATCTACGAGGGTTGAACCAGCTAAAAGCCTCTATGAGCTCGTACCCAAGGTTGAATCGTTACCGGGGATCATCGATGCAGCCATCTGGGTCGGATATGCTTGGGCTGACGAACCGCGTAATTGCGCCGTGGTGATGGTGACCGGGACGTGCGAGGAGGCCGTCGCAGCCGGAGCGGAGCGTCTGGCCAGGAAGTTCTGGCAAGTTCATGCACAATTCCACTTTGTTGGTCCGACAGGATCATATGGAGAGTGCATTGATGCCGCATTGAAATCCCCGATACGACCATTCTTCATCTCGGACTCGGGCGACAACCCCACCGCTGGGGGATCTGGAGACGTCACTTGGGGGCTTACACAGCTGCTCGCGCGACCTGAGTTCAAAAAAGAGTCAGGCCCGACTGTCATCTACGCCAGTCTGCCAGGACCACACGCGATAGAGACGATAGTTAAGGCCGGTGTTGGTGCAACAGTCACCGTTACGGCAGGAGCTGAGGTGGACTACACCCACGCCGGCCCTCTCACCATGACGGGGCGAGTGCATGCAATCAAGCACGGTGATAAAGACGCAGTGGTCGAGGCAGTTTTACAAGTTGGCTCGGTTTTTGCGATCCTTACGCAACTTCGCAAGCCGTATCATCATGAGCACGATTTTACCGACATGAAGCTTAATCCGCGTTCAGCAGATATTGTTATTGTCAAAATTGGCTATCTGGAACCGGAACTGTTCGACATGGCGGCCGACTGGTTGCTGGCGTTGACGCCGGGAGGGGTTGACCAGGATTTGGAGCGTCTAGGGCATCATCGTATCAATCGTCCGATGTGGCCGTTTGACAAGGTGTTTTCAACGCCACCCGATCTCTGTGCACGGATGATTGCGCCTTCAAACGAGTCACTGGCATAGGCCGCATGCAGAATGAAAGAAAGTCTGCGACCTGCAAGGAGTGGACACTCACGTCGGACAGATGTTTTCCTTGTCATGCACGTGATGAAGATGTGCTAAATAAAGCAGTGCTTCTGCCATCATTACTCCGAGCCGTGCTGGCCATTCTGTTGTGGATCTCGGGATTCTTCAGTGTCTCACTTGGATCCGGTCATGACTTGTCTCATTTAACTGGTAGCATCCAATCTCCGGCTTCCACATCAGCTGTCTTCTCTTCGTCTTTAGCGGATATCAGGAGTTGTATAGGTATCCACCGGAACAGTATATGCCAGCAGTGATACGAGCCATGATACGTAGGACAACTCATGATGAAGATATATTTGTACACAATGTCACACAACCAAATACATGATAACTGATCATAGCTTGACATCCAATTATCCATATTCTTCCTATTTCTTACAACCTCTAAATCCGAATATCTGGTGGCATGTTGCTTCGTATAGTCACCCAACCACCGCCTGATCAGTGCCACTGATTCCCCTATCTCCGCGACATGAGAAGTGAGAATCCACCACAAACAAGCTTTACGGTCTCCATAGTGCACCCCTGCTAATGTACTGCGCTCTTCACATTGGACGGGATGGAAGGAAACTCCGCTTTTCTTCTCCCAAAATAGCGACCAATGCCACGGCTTAACTAGCGACTAGTGGGCACTATTGAAGTGGTCCCCCTCTCTCTCCCCCCTCCTGGCTTATTTCTTTTTCCATCTTGTCTTGCCCCGGTGAATTGATCGGTTAATCTCCGCTTTGAGCTTGCACTCCTTTTGTCTGGATCACCCATAGACATTCGAATCTACTCAAGAGTAAAGTTGAACAACAATTTCACTATATAGAAAAAACATCGCAAGAATATAATATCAATTGACCAGCACTAATACATCAATCACAAGCACACCTCCTCCATCCTCTTAACCATTCTCCCAATTACACAACCACCTCCTATACACTAAATGTTTACCAACCTACAAAAGAATCATCCCCGTACCCGACAACACACCCACCGCAACAAACGCGACCAACTGACTCAACCCCAGCGTAGCAGTATAACTCACATACCCAGGCACACCAGCAGACTTACTCTCGGAGCTACCACTACTACTCGAATCACCGGTACTCGTCCCCGCCGCCGCAGACAACGACACAGTCCCCGTACCAGCCGTACCCACCGCCTTCAGCAACGAAGAGCAAGTCCCCGTGGGCGAGGTCGTCGACGTCGTCGTAGCAGACCCACCAAAATCACACGCCGAGGCCCCATTCCCCTTCTCCTCCTGCTGCTCGTAGTAGGCGTTCAACGCCCAGTTGAGCATCTGCTTGGTGTCGCACATGCTGTAGGCGCCGTAGGTGCCCGTGGTGGCGTTACCCGTGATGCCTTCGCAGACGCCGTACCCGCAGACGGTGCTGTACAGGTCGGAGTATTTCTTGGAGGACACGCTGTCTTTCACCACGCAGGTGAGGGTCTCTTCCATGCAGGAGCAGAGGTCGGAGTTGGGGGCGGGGGGCAGCGCGCTGGCGGCTTCCCAGCTGGAGCCGACGGTTGGGCAGGATCGCGCGACGGTGTTGGTGGGGGTGTAGCTGGCGCTGTTGGTGCCCGTGGGGCTGACGCTGTTGATTTCTTTTGAGTAGGAGGAGAAGCCGGTCAATGTGCTGACGGAGCCGTCGGAGATGGTGACCAGTCCTGATTGAAGTTAGTGAGTGGATACGTGGGATAGTTGGAAAAGATGGGGGAGGGGGTACCATAGTCGTTGGCATCCTGGAAGTACTCATAGACAATACCACCAGCGAGCCAGCCATCCATCTTCGGACCGTACATGACAGGGACATTGCTAAAGGAACGGGGCTGGACAGTGACACAACCATACTCGGAGAAGAAGTACGGAACAGAGTAGTTGCTCAGCTCCTGGGTCATGACATTGTATCCCGACTCGGTGTAGCTAGAGTCACCGCACCACTCGTAGACGTTATCACCGAAGAAATCGACGGAATCGTCCGAGTCACCACAGTTGAAGTAGTCCACCAGGTCGTTACGGATCTCCGAGACATCCGCGGCGGAGTATCCGACACCGATGCTGCGGTAGTTCTTGGATTTGATGTAGGCCTTCATGTCACGCACGGCGGCCTTGACGTAGGCACTGGCCCCCGTGGTGTTGACACTGTTGGAGTTCTCGTTACCGGCGAAGAAGCCCAGCGTGTTGGTGTAGTTGGCCAGGGAGTCGACCACGCTGGCGTAGTAGTTGTACAACTCCAGGTTCCATTGCGGGTCGCTGCTCACGATGGAGTAGTCCGACGAGGACAGGTCCGCCAGCACGTAGATGCCCGCGTCCGCGAACAGGTTCATGCAGGTGCTGTGGTCGGCGTCCGGGTCGACGTCGTACACCCGCACGACGTTGGTGTTGAGTTCCTGCAGGTACGGCAGATCCCGCTTGCAGATGGTCTCGTTGGCGAGCGGATCGACGAAATCCACCGTGCCAGCGGAGGTCGTCGTGCCGTCGTCATTGTAGGGGGCTGTTTGGATGTTAAATTGAGGCTACGATGTCAGAGGTAGTGTTGGGGTGCTGGCTTACGCTGGTAGGCCACACCACGGATGAAGCTGAGGCAGTTAGCAAGTGCGATTCCAAAGAAGTAGATAGGTAACTTACAACTCCGTGCCGTTGTTTTCGTAGAAGAATTTGGATCCCTAGACAGTGTCAGTGGGATGGATACTCGTGAGGGTGATGCTGATGGCATCTACCTTGATGACGATGGCTGGGGCCGAGGCGAGAGCCACGTCGACGAGGGCAGCCGCCGCTACAGCAGAGGCGGCAAGCTTCATAGTGAAGAAGGTGAACGAAAGAAGACAGATGCGATAGAACGAATGTGGGCGGTTGCTATTACGATAGAGCGAGTGTGGTGGTTAACGAAAGGAAGAAAACCAAGCAAAAGGCTAAGCAGGAGACAAGATGGATGGATGAAGAAGAAAGAGAATCTGGAGCGAGAGACCAAGTGGGAGAGGAAATGAACGGACTAAGAGGGAAGAGATGGAGACCAGCGAGGCGAACCTTTGCTAGTCTGGACTCTTATTAGTTCTTAGGGCCGCATTTGCCTGCTGCCTAAGCCCATTGGCCCCCCCTGAAGGTTGTGTCAGTGCTGGCCAAACAATTGAGAGACTGGCGCTTCTGATGAAGCGGCACGACGATTGGGTAATAGGGACCCATCATCATCATCAGCCTCTCGATTAGCTGACAGCCCCCAGACATGATGATAAAATCTTATGCGGTAGTTATGGAGTACAAAGACCAACGATATCGACTTCAGCAATTAGGCTCGCGAGCGACATCTTGGCTGATCTCTTGGCTTTGCTTAACGACTCTTGGGAGTTCCCACGCAGCGGGTCTCTCGGATCCAGCCGGCTTGGTGACTGGCCGATCGCTGCTCGGACATGGATAAGTTCTGTTCCCCTTTTGGCGCCATTACGACTACATCGATTTTAGACCAGGGAAAATGGGAGGGTCACAGGGTCAAAAGGGTCACCAAGTCCCTATCCCCGTTGCTGTGAGTCCACCAAGCCCCTGAATCCAGGGTCAAAGGGTAAACAGGGTCAAAAGGGTCGCAGGGACAGGCAGAAATCAATGCTGAAAGGGAATTAATGGCAATGGTGCGTGCCTCGGAGTTTAGGGCGCCTTTCGGACTACCGGCACACACACACTGCGCCATGGTTACTCGTCCCGAGGGAGCAATTTCTGCTTCCACGTGCCGTCCAGTGGACACATCACCCGAATAAAAATAACCACCACAATAAATTACAGTAGATAGAGAGACTGGTAAAAATGAAAAACATAGAAGGAAGGCCCTCTGAATAATTTCGCATCCTTCGTTTGATTGCGGTTGACGCGTTGCGGGCGATGATCCCAGCAAGTGGCCGCTCGGGGGGCCACCCGACGGGGGATTTCATCCAACCGGTTGGTTTCAGATGCGCGGCCTTGGGGGCGATGGCTGGCACTGGATGGAGTAGACTCGACGAATGATGGCTGGATGGGCAGAAGCAAGCATTTTTATGGTCGGTGACACACTGCCTGCGGTGTTGCTGTCTCGCTGTGCTGCTTGGCTTGGACGAGTAGCGATCGGCGCTGGACGTGCGGCCCCCGGAGATCCGTCGGACTGCCGATTCTCGACTATTCGGGGTTAGTGCCGACCCCAGAGAAAGAGAGAGAAAAGCAAGAGAGAAGAGTAATGTGCGAGTGTGATGGAGAAGAGACGAGAGGTAGTGTTTTTCCAATGCTCTTTCTATTGTCTTTTGTGTGTGTATATAGTCCAATTGGGGTATTAAACTCACTATCACATCTACAGTCAATGCTGCCTCTCGTGATGCTGCATCGGCTGGCATCGGTAGACACAACCTCCTCAACCAAATCCCCGACCGTACAACAGCGAGGCAAGAGCCTTATCGGCATCTAAATGTCTTACAGCAATCTGAATTCCACAAATAACAGTCCAACCTCGTATACTAGTGGGCCAGGGTTCTACAATGCGACGCTGCCAGTGGTTCATCATGGAACTAGGCATGAAGCGATGCCAACCGAACGCCATGCCCTTATCAAGTCCAATGAGCTCGTCCGGATTGCATCTGCAAACAAGCAAAGACAATCAGCTTTACACACTATCACGTCGTGTTCAGGTCCTGGCTTATCGGACTTGGACGCTAAAAATGCTTAGCCTGCAGGGTTGAGTGCTTCGACCCTGTGCAGACGACAGCCACTCTGCTCGGCAGGTCTTATCGTGGAGGCCCATGTGGCAACCCCCATGTGCTGCTACTGTTAGAAATGCTTGTCGAGGAGGGTGCGCTCGTATATAATGCAGGCTGCCCCTCCTGGCTGGGTTGAAGAAAGCCTCCTTTCAGGTCGCGTCCATCGATATCATGGAACCCAAGCAGGCCCGTGTGTCTCCCGACCAGGAGGTATCCAGCTATGACGAGAAGAAGTCGAGTCAGGACTCTCCCGTGGTAGAGCCTCAGATCCTCGAGAAGGGCCAGACGGTGCGCATTGGTGAAGATGATGACTATGACAGCGACCAGGTGGTGAGCACGGCGCAAGATCTGGTCACTCATATCATCAAGGTCGAGGATGATCCGTCCTTGAACCCATGGAGCTTTCGCATGATCTTTCTGGGTAATGCTCTCTTCTTAATCCCAACGTGGTCTTCATACTAACCGCTGGTAGGAGCCGGTCTGTCCATCTTCGGGGGTGTCCTCCAGGAGATCTTCTACTTCAAGCCACAGACCATCTATGTCTCGCAAGTCTTTCTGACAGTGATCGCCTACATTCTGGGAGAGTTCATGGCATATGCCATCCCCCGTCGGGGCGTCATCGGAAAGCTACTGAACCCGGGTCCCTTCAACGCCAAAGAACATGCTGCCATTTCCCTCATGTCCTCCGCTGCCACACAGTCTGCACTGGCCACCGAGGCCCTGTCGGCCCAACAGCTCTTCTACGGCGGCTATCCCAACCACGCTGCGGCCGTCTTTATCGTGCTGTCGTCTCAGTTAATTGGCTTCGGCATTGCCGGTCTGCTCCGGGATGTCATCGTCCGGCCCACCAAGATGATCTGGCCCATGACCCTGCCCATCAGCAGTCTGCTCGAGTCGTTGCACAAAGACAAGGCTCAGTCGAAGGCGCGCATGAAGATCTTCTATATCTTCTTCTTCATCCTCTTCTTCTGGACTATCATCCCAGAGTACATCTTCCCACTTCTAGAAGGATTCTCAATTTTCTGCTTGGCCGACCAGCACAGTCTGGTCTTTACCAACTTGTTCGGCGGTGCCTCTGGAAACGAGGGACTCGGATTCCTCTCCCTGTCTTTTGATTGGAACTACATCGCCTCGTTGGGTTCGCCACTGTGGTATCCGCTGTACGCCATGACCAACAACTTCATCGGCTACCTGGGCTGCATCATCCTCTTCATGGCCATCTACTACGCCAATATCTGGCGTTCTCAGGACTTTCCGTTCCTCTCTCAATTGCTCTACTACGGCGACTCCAACTCTACGTACTACCATGAGTACAACCAGACGCTGATTCTCAACTCGGAATACATTGTCGATCCGACGGCTCTCAAAGAGCAGGGCCTACCCTGGCTGACCGGGACATACGTGGTCTACCTCATCACCTCCAACATGGGAGTGACCGCCACATTGACCCATATGCTGCTCTGGGATTTCGACGATATCAAGGTCGGCTGGGCCTGGGCTGCCCCTAGCAAACTGAAGAAATGGTTGAAGCCCGAGACCTACAAGTTCTGGGCTAACCAGGAGACCCCTGAGGAACGCCTCGCACGACGCATCAACGACGACACGCTCGATCCGCACTATCGTCTCATGCTGCGCAATCTGTACCAGGACACTCCGCTGTGGTGGTGGGGCGCTGTACTGATCAGCAGCTTTGCTGTTGGTTTAGGCTGCTTGTATGCGATGAAGTCGACGCTCCCGTGGTGGGGATTCATCGTTGGCAACATCTTGACGCTCGTGTTCATGCTCTTCTTCGGTGCTCAGTACGGGTTGACCGGGTTCCAGTTCAATGTCCAGCCTATCTGTCAGATGTTGGCGGGCTACATGTTCCCGGGGAAGCCATTGGCCAGTACGTAAACTATTTATCTGCTTTTTGACCCAGCTAACGCAACAGACCTCTACTTCACCTGCTTCACCTACAACTCGCTGCAGCAGGGACAAGTCCTAGCGAAAGATCTGCGACTAGCGCAGCAAGTGCATCTATCCCCGAAATGCACGTTTTTCGTGCAAGTAATGGGATGCATCATCGGCGCTCTCTTCAACTACGTGATGATGCTAATGTAGCCACCCCCTCTTATTCTCATTCACCTACCCTACTGACTATAAATCAAGCATCGTCCGAAACCAAGCCGACGTCCTCATCTCCATCGACGGCACCAACATCTGGAGCGGCGCCAACGTCCAAATAAGTCCCCCATCCCCATCCCCAAGACATCAAAGCTAACACCCCCAAACCAATTCAACAGTCTCGCCATAGCCTGGAGTATCGCCAACGACATGTTCTCCATCGGCGGTCGCTACGAATGGGTCACCATCGCCTACCTCGTCGGCTTCATCGTCCCTGTACCCTTCTACCTCGCCAACCGATTCTACCCGCACCCGATCTTCTCCTACCTCAACACCTCCATTATCCTCTGGTACATGGGCTGGTTGTTCGTGGGGATCAACGCCTCCATCATGTCGTATTTCCTGCTGGGATTCGCAGCTCAGTTCTGGTTGAGACGCTATCATCCCCAGCTGTTTAATAAGTATAATTATATTGTCTCGGCGGCGCTGGATGGCGGGACGCAGATTTGTGTGTTTATTCTTACATTTGCGGTGTTTGGAGGCAGTGGGGTGGAGCATGCGTTTCCGTGAGTTATCCTTTCTTTCTTTCTTTTGACTGACTCCTTGGGGAAGGGTGTGATGGGTGCTAATGTTGAGTAGGACTTGGGCGGGCAATCCCAATACCGATATCCATAATTTGGATTATTGCAAGGTGAATCCGGCGACGTTGTAGATGGATGGACGCGGTGCACAGGATAGATGTTTGGGATATGAGCAGCGGAGGGGAGTAGAGAGTGTCTCCTATGAATAGATGGGCATTTAATATGGGATGGAATGTCTTCAATGTATAATTTTCTCAATGGATGTAATCAAGTGATAGTATATGGGATCATGACCTTGCCAGCCTACAGTACAGCATTATCGGCAACGAGTATCTCTAAATTTCTCTTTGCTTAGAATAATTCCAATGAAGCATACACACGACTTGGCACGAAACATACGAAGCCAAGATAAACAGAAACAATTATCGCATACAATACATATCTTGAAAGCGAAGACACCAATCAACTCATAAAGAAATTCGTATCATCCCAGCATATCCTCAAATATACATTGTCATCAACACACCCGTCTACTCCTTAGCCCCCGCAAACGGACACACCGAAGCAGTCTTCTCCTCGCCCTCCACCTTAATCTGCTCATGATCCTTCGCAATCTGGCGAAACATCTCCAACGGATCAAACCACACATCAATGCGCTGCAACTTCAACGCTTCATTAACCTTGGCGATCACAATGCCCTGGATATCAATAGGTCCGCCGTGCGCGGCGATCTTGACCTTTTCTCCTTTGCTATACCGTTATCAGCATCATACACACACGTAGAACTATAAATAAAAAGAGACAGGTATTGGACATACTCATTAACCCCCACATAATCCCTCGCCATCACACCCCAATGCCTCCACTTGAACACCACGACCGGCGGCCCACTATATACCTCGAGCACTTCCCACGCGAACGTCGGCATCATGCGCTTAAACGACTTGTGGCTGGCTTCGAAATCATTCTGGGCAGGATCGTAGTACGCACTCGGCGTGAGGAGCGCATTATACGTGCCGACTTTCAGCATGTGCTCGCCGCTCAAAGGGGGCCCGCCGTTCAATGTGAAGTGGTAGGTGTCGTGGTCGATGGTGCGCCAGTCGGCGAGGTTGGTCTTGAAGGACGCTTCGATTTCCCAGTTCTTGACGAGGTTCTCGACGAGGAAGGGGAGGCTGCCGGATTCGTGGGTCATTTTTTTGGCTGTTGCATTCATTTGTTAGTATATATCTGTGGGGGGGAGGGGGTTGCTGTGGTAGGGGGGTGTAGTACTTTCTTCGTAGTAAGCCCGCGTCTTGCTGTAGTCTGGGGGCCCTCCGTGACGCCAGGCGGCGTCTTTGTCGTTGAGAACCGCATTGGGGTCCAGAACGTAGTCGGGGAGTCCTGCGGCGTCGCCCATTGTGCTGTGTGGGTAGTGTATGGAGTGGTGGGAGTTTAGTAGGGATTCGTAGAGAACCGACGGGGGTCCCAGCTATATATCCTCTGCTCAGGCTAGACTCTTGTCAGTCTCCGCTTCTCAGGAGACGTGGCCTATAATGATGGCCTCGGCTTGCTAAAGGCAGTCTGACGATAGGTTTGCACTAATTTTGCCTAGCAGTGGGGGGTGTCAGCCGGCCTAAAGTCAGTTTTAGTGTTGACGATAGCGCACATGGCCTATCTAGACCGAGTCGCTCAACGGCCAGGTTGCAGCCGTTCGTTTTCGCGGTCGTTTAGTCTTGCGTCCGGTGTTGAAGCCGTTCCATTTACAGAAAACAGACAATCGATGGGAGGGGTCCGGATACGCATGGACCAGAACAGAGGGGCCATTGTCGTTCAGGGTTACACTGCATTGGGTCCTCGTGGGAACCATTGGATCGATGGATCGTCTTGGCTTCAGCTGCCTGTCCACATCCGAGGCTGTCAGCCCCAACATCGTATTAGCCCCGCGATGTGGGAGACTTGGTTGTTTAAGAAGTTCAAGTTCTGCAATGACTGCCTCGTCGATCTCCTGCATGTTTTGGAAACACGCGAAGATCCGCAGCAATTGCAGGTGATGGATTAAAGCTTCCAGTGCACAAAGAAGAGCATCTCATTGCATCTGCCCCAAATCATGCCATCGTCGCGTGTCTCCGACGGGGGTGGTCTGTCCGTGGACCACTTCGATGCAGGGGTGAGATCTTAGGCTAACATCAGCGCGCCAATAAAGCAGTCGCGCTTACACATCGCTCCGCAGCTAACAAGCCATCGTGAGTTGTGAGAGGCACATCTGGTCTCTGGTGGATCAGGATGTTTATAATAGACATTTTAGGGCGGTTGGTCGGGTTCCCGCCGGAGTCTGGCGGATAGAGCCACCCTCGTCCCCGTGCGTCCTAATTGGCACATTCCACGCTGGTGGAGATTCGGCCGACGCCCTCGTGGGCGCACAGAAACCATGATTGGTGGTAGGTTCATATTGAAATATATTGATTTAGATTGCTGGTGGTGACTACGAACCACCACGGACACCGTTCTCTAATAAGCAAAATGTCACGACCTCGCCGCATACGATCTTGGAGCCCAGCCCAAAGATATTTCCAGACTCCACAAAGCTCCTCTGTTTCAGCCCTTACAAATAGAGAAATGATGGTTCTAGATGGAGTTGCACGTTACCTGGCGTTCGAGGTGAGCCCGCCGCGACACTGAAAGCTGTATCGGCGACAGCAATCTTCAAAAGGCGCGGACACTCCATGAAAGACATCACACATGCTCAGATCTGCACCATGAAAGCCTGATTGGAGAGTAATCTTACAGCTACATGGCTCCTCTGAAACCCCTGGACTACCCCAGCAACTTATATATAGTCATTAAAGTAGTGGCCAGGTTGTCTGCTAACTAGTGCCGACAGTGCTGCTGTGTTTTACCTTATCATGCGAACTCAAGCATATTACTACTATCGCTGTCCTCCACAACAAGCTTGGTATACAGCATGTTAGTAGTATATCCTACTTTCGAATCACTACAAAAGGGTCTTTTAACACTGAGATGTGACACAATCTAGAGTATAATAAATCAACATAAATTGTCAGTCCGAATCATCATTGATAATGAAGCTTGGAGGTTACCATCTACTCTGCCATGTCTTTTCCCTTCAGCAAATGCTTCCAAATCGAGCACGGGCGCTAGCCAGTCACTCCTTGACTTGGGAGCGGAATTGAAATAGACCGATTTTCGCCCCTTTCATCCCCAAAGGCCTATAGGACACAGCCATAGTCCCACCATGAATAGCCGGATTTGCACGGAAGTTTGGTGGTAACAAAAACTTACTCTCCCCTTGTATATAGACCCACCCGCCTTGCTGGACTTGTATGTCTATTTCGGGGCCGACAGCAGCAGGGGCGCTGCAGGCTGATGATGGCAATTCATGCATTTCCATGTTTAACTGCACGTGCCTTCCATCTTTGGTAAATCGAAGATTAGTGAGGTACATCTTGCTGTCGATTCTTTGTACTTGTCTGCCATTTCTTGGGTCCCAGATTATAACTGTTCCATCAGGGTCGCCTGAAGCTAGCCACCGCCCATCTAGGGAAAAGGCCAAGCACCTGATGACCCACTTATGACCCTCAAGGGTATGTTCCAGGGCGCCCGTCATTGGGTCCCAGAGCCTGACAGTGTTATCTTCGGAGCTGGATGCCAACCATCGTCCATCTGGTGAAAACGTCACTGCTGTAACCGGCTGTTTATGCCCTGTAAGCGTCTGCAGTAGGCAGTTATCTGTTCGATTGTCGAGCAATTGTTTGAAGTCCCAAATTTTGAGGCTATTGTCTAAAGAAGCCGAAGCAAGCCACCTTCCATCTGATGAGATATCCATGTCCTCAATCGAAGAGTCATGTGCTTTCACCGTCACCCTCGAGGCATCAGTCGCTTGATTGCTATGCATGATGTCCAGATCACAGATTCTGATGTTTAGACCCTCAAACACACACGCCAGCCATCGTCCATCTGGCGAAATAGCGCGTGCCGACTCAGTTGTGGCCTCGAAAACAACGGGCTCTGTATTATTGTGCGTAGTGTCCAAGTCCCAGAGTTTAATCATATTCCCTGCTGAGCATGATGCCAGGAGCTGCTCGTTTGGTGAGAATGTCAGACTTTGGGCACTCCAGAGATGGCCTGAAAAGGTCCGTTGCAGGGTCCCGGTTGCTAGGTCCCATAACCGGATGGTCCTATCGAAAAAGTAGCTGGATACTAATTTCCGACCATCTGGTGAGAACTTCACTGCCCAGGCCCTATCTTTAAGGCTCCCTAAGGTTTGCTGTAGGACCCGATTCTCTGGATCCCAGACCTGAACGGGACCAGCAGCGGACGCCAGTCGGCCATCTGGTGAGAAGGCCAATGACTCAACCACCATGATCGTGTTTTCAAATGTATGTTTTAGAGCGCCAGTCGTGGGGTCCCATAGCTTGATTGTTTGGTCATCCGAGCCCGATGCCAGCCATCGCCCATCCCGGGATAGTGCTATTGCCCGAACATATGTCCAATGGTCTTTCAGCGTCAGATGCGAGCCTGTCGTAAGGTTCCAAACTCTTACGGTTTTATCACCAGAACCAGAAGCCAGCAACTTTCCATCTGCTGAGAAAGCTACTGAGCTGACAGGACCCTCATGGCCTTCTAGTGTCTTATGTGAGTCAGTCCCCAGGTTCCAGAGCTTAATGGTCTTGTCGTCAGAGCTAGATGCAAGCCATTGGCCATCTGGTGAGAATGCGACTGATAGAACCGATCTATGATGCCCTTCGAGGTTTTGCTGCAGTGTACCGGTCGTTGTGTCCCACAGCTTGATTGTGCGATCATCGGAACCAGACGCCAACCACCGCCCATCCGGAGAAAAAGTTACTGACCGAACAGGCGCACCTCTATGCCCCTCGATTGTCTCTAATTCTGAGTTCCAAAACTTTTCGACCTCCGGCATATCGCATACCCAAGAGGGTATCCCGAACGTTTTTCGGATAATTGACTCCATTGGTGCAAACATTAGCGCTGAACAATATAACTGGAGTGGGGCCAGATCAACTATTCGTCGACATTTCAAGATAAACCGTTTAGCATCGTAAAGAAACGCAGAGAGGTCGGAGCTATCGTTGCCCTACATTTATTAGTCCTGCTTGAGAGCACGCCGATGATACCTACCTGTATAAGTGACGCTATCATCTCAATGTCCCCCACAATCTCAAATGCATAACCTAGGACGCACATTACTTCGGCCCAGTGCAGAAAGTGCTTCTTCAGAAATGAATAGACATTGTCCATCATAGCTGCGGAGTCTCTGCAGTGTACCATATGCCGTGTCCAGTATCGGCAGGAGTATTCTAATTCTCTCGGTATATAATCGGTGACAGATCGCCCAAGGGTTTCTTCACTTATTTCAACCCTCTTGAATCCTTCATATGGCAGCTTGCAGATGTTTTCTGTCAGTCGACGCCGCATAATGTCCAGACACTTCCCCGCCAGTCTTTGATGCGCCTGGCCTCCATCTATCCAGAAATCCGTTTTCTCTCGAGTGGTCGGATCAAGGAGGAAGTCTCGAAACGACAGATGCAGAAGGCTCACTGGTGCAGACTCATTCTCTGGGATATTCAGCACGGCATGCAGTCGGCTGAGTCGAGTACTGATCGCCCTTGTAGATATTCCAAGAAGCTCTGAAAGCGAAAGGACGGAGAGCGGAGATTCTAGAATGATGATAGTACCAACCACTTCGTGGAACTCTTCCACAATCTTTATTCGCCGTCTCTCACCGTGCTTCGAGATTTTGTGCAGTATCGGAAGATATGTTCCATCAAGCTTGGACTCCTCGTTCTGGTACTCAAGTATTTCCGCGAGGCTCTCAATGGGGTCCAGGTCATAATCCCCAAAAACACGGCACACCGTTGCCGCGAAGATAAATAATGGAACAGACATCTTTACCAAAGCACTGAACTGGGCATCTCCAGGCCAGTCGGGTGGTAGAGCACGCTCTTTTGCGATTCGGTCGAGCTTGTGCCTTAAGAACAGTGATATATCATGCTCAATCACGGGCTGGGGAATGCGGTGGAGAACAAGATCACGGTGATTGTCTTTGACTCTCTCTTCCTGAAAGCCAAGCTGTATAGGTAGCTCAGGGCGACTAGTGATGAAAGCCCGTAGCTGAAGAAGTTTTGATTCTTGAATCCGAGGGAAGAGTTGCAGTAAGAGGCGTAGGTCCTGCTCGTCGTCACACTCATCCAAAGCGTCGACCACGATCACGAGTCTCCTAACATTTGGACCTTCATCCAACTTGCTTAACGGTTCGAGTAGAAGCTTTTCGAACTGAATCTTGAATCCCCTCTTTGAGATATCAGGATCATCTTCAATGGCTCTAGTAACTCCAGGTGCAAGAGTGGGAATCGCAGTGATAAGTTGCCTTGTGACCGTTGAGACGAATCTCCTTGCACTCCCACGGTCACCCTCACCTCTTTTGAAGAAGTAAGTCGCTCCTAATCGACCCTTATCTTGAAAGCTCCTAGCTACAGATCTCGCAATGGTCGACTTTCCTGTGCCTGCCATTCCATTTAACCAGAAGATACACGGTCCGTCTGACGAACACCCCCAGTCGTTGACCTGCAGGAGAAGTTCCTCCCTTGTGCCGGAAAGGCATTGCTCCTCATGCTGATTATGGTATGAATCAAATGAAGCTCCTTCGGCATCTGGTAGGTTGTAGAGGTCAAACTTCCGGTGGAGGTCCTTCAGTAAGGTGACAAATTCGTCTATCCGCCCGAGCAGCTCTTCTGCCTTGGCTTGGCTCTGCAGATGCTCATCATGTCTAACCCATTGGCGCAGCCTTGTCTCGTCACTTCTGATTGTTGCTTCTATTTCTTTCAGGGGATGGCTGGTTACGGGGAAAATACTCTCCAGTAATCTCTCACCCACACTGGCTCGTTGCATGCGATACACTTGCGCTGTATAGCGTAGGATACCTTTGTAGACCTGAACAATCGCAACCTCAACCTTATCCTGCGTTTCACATCTGCTGTCGTGATAGTGCTCCTTTTCAATAAAAGCACATCGAGTTAGAACATCTGTCAGAAACTCGGCCGACTGAAACTGAGCTTTGCGTATCTGATGATGATTGTAGGTTATCTTTTGACGGATCTTATTAGCTTCCCCATATTCCTGGAGTCCCAGCAAGACACATACTGTCAATCCTAGTAACACAATCCCCCAGGCAATTGATGCAGAGCCAGTCTGGTCACCTGCCACAAGCACATTCGCAATTCCTCTGAAAGACAGTGTAGCGTTGAGAATTTTGTGTGCAACATCTCGAATATTAATGTCTTCCTTGTCTGGTCCCTTCCTAATCTTCAAGCCTCCTTTTTGATACTCCTCATACTGCCTCTTTGTTGCTTCGATAACATCATCCACAATCTGGAGTGTCTTGCTACGGTGTATGGATGGGTTTCCGACTTGCTTCGTGCCTGCTAGTATCCCTTTGTCCGCCGGACTTAGTTCTTCGTAGGCAACCTGCCACAGGTCGGTCACTTCCACATCCACCGATTGCTGATTTAGTTCGGGGGCCTCTCCCGAACTCTGTACATCGCAACATTGTGTAGTTGGCACGGAACTGTTCGCGATAGACGTTTTCCTATCTTCTCCTCCCTTCACTCGCCGCCAGATTTTTTTGGAATAACGTTTCATCTTTGAGGTTTGCTTGTCAATTTGATGTGTACAACGCAATTGAGATAATATTAGTTAAAGTTGAACGCAGACCATAAGGCGCGGGCAAGGCAGCATCTTAAGCTGCGCAGCCTCACTTCGCGCCGAGATGGCGCGCGGCTGAGTAGCGGGGTAACTGCAGACACCCCTGTTCGAGGGAAGATAGTCTGCATGACGATAATAGAAACCTTACAAGACACTACATTCCATTGGCCAGAATGGAAAAGAAAGAGAAAAACGGAGGGCTTCTGCCTTGTTCCTGTCGCCTTGATGCGCTGTCGAGGCGCCTAATGTCAGCAGCATATTGGTTGGTGAGTCCACATTGCAGCATCCCAGCTCCTACGAGGTGGATGGGAAATGGAAGAGATAGACCGTCCCCTCACAACAATTCATCAACCTCTTCCAAGAGGCCTCTAGATGCTCCCAGGTAGTGAGGAGCCCCTTGCTGTTGTGTCGCTTCCTGTTCGGCAATCGGTCAGCCAATACATGCTGGAGGGAACCGCTACGGCGTGATCAGAGTGTCCTTAACCTAACCACGATACACTTTCAGAACCACCGTAAAGGCAAACCGATCCGCATAGATTGCGGCTTGTCAGGCGAGGCAAGCACAGCTTGTAAAAGCTGAATTGGCTCTTGTGATATCGTATATTGCATTGACCGCCTCAAATGCCTCAGGCAGAGATGACGGGTATCCTGGGGCGGCGAAGACGACGCAGGCGCCGTGACTGCAATGCTCCTCCTCGACTTGAAAGGATCAGCGATCTCTCCGGTCAATAGACATAGGAAACTGTATCAACAGCCTAGTGATAATTTATGGATCAGTCGTTCAGCCTGCCCAGTGTTACATTTAGGTAGACGTGTTTACGCGACGCGCAGAAAGTCGTCAACTTTCGCAAATGGCAGGAGACGTCGGGATTGCACTAAACTAAAGCGGAAAGATAAGCGGTGACCTGGCAGGCATTCTCGCCGGTCACGTCACCTCCCAGATGACAGCCATGACTCTATGACTGCAGACGCGTTAGACTATGCGGCGCTTTGTTGACACTCAAAGCAGCTGTATTCTCCCTTGTGAAATGCTTTGCAGGAGACCCAGAAAGATCACTGCCATCACCAGCACAACCTCGAGAGTGTGTACCAGGATACTAATTTGATTCGTCGAATGATAATTCCCGTTGATGCATCAACAATTACACTGTGTCACTGGTTGCTCTGAAATTGAGCAATAGTCGAGACATGGTCTTGTTGTGTGTATGTTGTAGTGTCTGGTCAAGTGCCTGCCTCATTGGGGCCTTGCACGGTCGCCATAGTTTCCTTAAAAGTGTGAGGCCAGTAGTTATGGAGTAGCTGCCCGCTGGAGCGCCCTCAGCTAACATTTACAACCGCCCCAGACTGCAGAAGAACACAACTCACCCCCCGTATACAAACTTTGATTACGGAGTAAGAGAGAACTCCTCGTCCGGCGCACCGAAACTCACAAGCAGCACTGAAGACATCACCCTGACGATCACGCGGATGAACCTGGCCACCTGGAAATCTGAGTAGTACCCTCAGCTCCATATCATATCGCAGCAATAATGCTTAATGGCACTTATCGCCAATTTGAATAGATGACTTCTACGAAGCAGGAAATTTGGCAACTTTGGATGTTCGGCCCTATTCATTCCGTTGGAGATCCGACTGGTCTGGTTGACCGATTGATGGAGCGGGTGAGATTGTGGTAGCTATTCGACCATCGAGCAGGTGCCCTTCCTGAGTCGCCAAGTAACCCCGTCGACGGACGAGGGGGTTTGAGGTACTAGGATGAAACTCCCGCTATCCGCGCGGTCTGGCAGAGACATGCGAGACAGTCTGGCCTTCATCCACCAGGCAATGATCATGCTATCGCCTTAGAATCGATCAAAGTGGACATGCGGACGATGATCCCTCGATGTTGGTGGGGTCCGGAACACTGAGTAAATTGAAATGTTTCCGCTGGAGTTGCCACGAGAGTCTTTCCTTGGTAACTATTTCGGAGTGAGTCTGGCACAATAACACCCAATTTTATCTAGTCCGGTATCCGGCTTGCGTAATGGCACCCGCCCACTGTACAATGATGTCGCCCTTACGGTTTACAATTGAAGTTCACACGGAGTACGCAGTACTGTGTGACGAGCTATCTTGAGCAGATGTCATGATGGGGGAAGAGAGAGTGGCGGTGTAAAGCCCATGTTGGGGGCTTTGCCGGGTCCTCGGACATTCATCAGCCACACACCGGCATGATTGGTACACCGCTCCCATTATTTTTCCGTCGGTGGAGACCAACGTGGGAAGTTGGAGAGACGCATCCAAGCGATGGCGGATGGAGACTACCGGAACTTTGTCCTCAGTCCGTCCTAGTTACCCAATAATTGGCCAGTTCCATCCAATGAGGACATCGCCGCGGCCCCGAAACGGTCATCATCCGGCGAATTTATTCGTCCAGATTGCTCCCGCAGATCTCTCCCAAGTTTCAAGGCTCAACGCCCTATTCAGTGCCGATCCTCCCCTCTGCCTTCGCCCGTTTCACATCGAACCTACAGTATAGATGCGATAAGAAGTTCTGGCGGAAAGCGACCGCTCGTTTATTCGATACTGTCGAGACGAATGATGGCACCACTCTCTTACGGGATTTCGCCGAACGGCCGGAAGTAATGGCATCATTGCTCGCAACTGGGGCGTAGAGTTCACCGCGGCCATGAGGGAAATACCATCACACCTTTGCGGTGAGGGTCTGGAGTCAAAGGGTAAAGTCTACCCCTGAGTCGGTTGGGTGGATCCGATTGTCAGCACCTATCACTATCTGGCGCTAGATAGCTGCTTTCGGTTTCGACTTCTCAGCAGGTGGTGTGGCTGTGCCACGGCTACTCTCGCTGCATTGTGGCAGCACCTAGATAGTAGATACTAGATACAGGCTGCTCTATGAGCAATCGACAGACAGAACTTCGTCCCCTCCCAGAAAAGGTTGTTACACTACGAGCATTACGATAACGCAGCGGGCTATCACGCAGGTGAGGCGATCGTATGCTAACACCTAGTCTCGGTTAAGTGGGAGATGAGTGTCAGACGGCTCGAAACTACGCACTGATGGAGTACTGGGTGAGACTATCGGGGGATGCTCGCTTCCTTGGTCCAAGAACAGCGCCTCATGCCGACGGAGGACAGTCATTGCAAATGGGCCAAGTGGCTGATGCGGTGGGGCAGTAGCCATTCACAGGTCCCGTCATCTCGCCCAAGACCCGATATAGCAGCACTAGACCAACTAGTGGACTTCAGTAGGCGATGATAATCCAGTGGGCTTCTTGCGTATTGGCAACATGAATGGCTGCCGAAACCCACCATCACCGGGCAACCAGAACACCAAGGCTCAAAAGGATTCCCACTGGAGCTTGTTGCGACTTAGCTTCCGCCTCGCGTCCAATCATTGCCTGACAAGAAATCCAGTCCACTCCAGTTGTGCCCCCCACCATCCACCCACTGAATCCTCAGTGATTCAGTATACCACGCGCTGCCCCTCCATTGCCTCTTTGGGTTGCCCCCGACAAAGCCCCTCACAGCCCCAACCAGACCGAGAACTCAGTCGGCCTTGACGATGATATCATTTACCCCTCCATCAGGGGAAGAGAAGGACCCAGGGGGAGCGCCAGCTGAACCTATTTCTACCCCTCCGTTTCCCCCCTGTCGTCCCTTTTCCTTCATCATCCACAAACATACTCTTTCTAACATTCCACACATCTTCACTACACTTCAGCAAACATGGGTTGGTTCGGTGAGTGACCCTGTGTAACTCCCCTTGAGTCTACTTGAGTCCGTCGAGCTAACGAATGTCCAGAGGATCGCGAGGCTCAGCACACCGAGTACAACGAGCGCCCTAAGGAGGAGCACAAGGCCAGTTTCAGCCACGAGCTCATTGGCGGTGCCGCTGCCTACGAAGCCATGAAGGCCTACGAGAAGCACCAGGCCGAGAACGGTACGCCCGACCCATCGCCTCTTCCCTTTGCTATAGCATACTAAACTACTCTCAGGCAAGCCCGCCAACCACGCCCAGGCCAAGGAGATCCTCGCTGGTCTCGCCGGTGCCTTCATCGACCGTGAGTTCGAGGACAAGGGTCTTAACCAGATTGAGAACTGGCAGGAGAAGAGGAGACAGGCCAAGGAGGAGGCTTCCAAGCACATTGAGGGAACCGAGGAGAGCCAGTTCGGCTTCTAAGCGATGGGAATATGAGTTGGACGCACCTATCTGTTTATGATGTACGGTAGTGTGTATGACATGAACTAGAATATACCACAATGAACAAATACACAACACTGCTTCCATGCTCCAATGTAGACTACGCATGCGTAGTTACGAAAACCGCCGCGGGCAGATAGCATTCTCCATGAGGGGCATCCAGCGACGTGGCAGTCGACGATCACAAGTTAGTATCGGACGTTAAGAGCACGAAGGAGGGGCATCAGTGGCTTAACACGGGCTGCATTCCGTCGTCATCAACAGCTGCACCTCACCGAACTTGGGAATTCTCTTAGACACGGAATCAGAGTACTCCGTGTCACCAATTCCTATGCACCTTCAGGTCAGTGGTGGTTATCTTTAGGTAACCGTGAACAATATCCCTGTGTTTACCCCCTGCTCCTTCTTCCGGGATCGTTTGTTTTTCCGGATATGTAGTTCCGATCACGCCGCCATTCAATTGGTAGTGCAGGTGGCACTAGTAGTAGCACCGACCGCGCCATCTCGACAATATCTGGCTCATTCGTTTGGTTTGGCTGCAGATAACCCAAGGAAGAAGGAGGGGTAGTAGGCAGATTGATTCTGGATACCTTCAGAATAAGATATTGATTTTCTTTTTGATCATAAATCTCTAGCAATAGCACCTCGTATCAGTAGTTGTCATCGGAACTATGTTCGATTGCGCTGTTGTTGTTGTCACTGAACTACTAGCCGTAGTAGTAACCCAATATATATTTGAAGCGTACTGCAGCCTTCCCATCCTGATGACCCGAACTGAACTTCGAGAGAATTCGCTAGCTAGACTGTACTCGATGTCCCGAACTTACCAAGAGGTCTAATATGTTGATATCTACAAGTATTCTTACATAAACCTGTGTAAGATTGAAGCAAACTGCACAACCAGCAAGCCAAAGAACAACATCGAGCACTCATCACGTGCCTAATAAAATCACGCGCCGGAACCGCGGCTGCCAAAGGAACTTCATTCTGCCATCACGTGGTATACCGCTTAATTGACCGCCCAAAGCGGCAGAACCTAGCGAACCTCGCTCGAAAAACCCCGGATTTAAGCGGAGATAAGGATATACAGCCCCGAAAAAGTTCCGACGAAAAGTGTACACTCTGTGACCGCCTTTACCGACGGAGTGGCAGAAAGTGCTCGGCGCCTGCGCTTTCCACTGGCTCAGCATGGTTTGTCTACACCACTGCTACTCTTCTGCTTTGCTTTTATTAAATGAGAAATAGTGACTGAGAAAATATCTTCTGAATAGGTTCTTGCTGTTGTTGAAGTCCGAGAATCTAGGAAACATCTCTATTTTTTTTATATACTGGGTAGTCGATTGATGCCTGACGGTCGGAATCCATGACACCTTAGGCATTCTACAAGAGGTAGCGAGCAAGAATTGAGGGAGTCTCCTTTCAATAGTTCTTTTCAAGAATATGCCACAAATGCATTGTAAGTCTACTATCCTGTTCTTACAGGTCTCTCGTGAGCGTCGTTTAACATAGCCCTTCCCCCCGCGCCGTTGGTAAGGCAGAGCGTGGCATTGGCGCCTGTAATGGAAGTGGACGTATAAAGCCGGCAAAATGGTGACCATCACCTATCTACAATTACATCCTTGAAAACTTACAAAAATGCAATTCAATGAGCGAAGCTGCTTTATTTCTTACTCGACTGACCCGCCGCAAGCTCATCCAACCCCTGACCCATGCTCATCATGCGATCCTATCCCAACATTAGCAACAATACCCTCGGTAGAAACAGGATGAACTCACATGCAACCACCCCGGCACCCACTGAGAAATAAATTTGATCGCGCCACTGTTCGGCCCGCGCCAGAACATACCATGACCGGTTGTACCCAGTACATCAGGCAAGATCAAACCCGCTAGCTCCTGGGCCGAGCATCCCTTTGGACTTGCTTCTCCCGAAGCCCATCGGGAGATGGTCTCTGCAATAGCCGCATATCGCGAGCTTGGTGGAAGGGTGAATCTGGGCTCGTTCGCGTGGAAGGGCGTCGTGACGGTGCCGATCATGAGCGTGGCCACTGATACACCTAGTGGCGCTAGTTCGAGACGGAGCGTCTCGGAAATATTGCTCAAGGCGGCTTTCGATGATGAGTAGATGCCTATCACGCTGTTAATGGGATACAGCATAAAGAGAAGGGGACTAATGTACCGATCCATGGTGTGGGCACTGCCGCGCCAACGCTGCTTATGTTGACGACCCGCCCACCGCGGGATAGGAGCAATGGTGCCAGAGCTTGAATGAGACGTAGCGGACCCCAGATATTGGTCTCGTAAACCTGCTGGGCCTGGGCGAGGTCGACGTCCAGCAGGGGCATGGTATAGCCGGATCCCGCATTGTTTACGAGAATATCCAGGCCTGCTCCGTGTTTTTGGACGGCTTCAACGGCAGCAGCCACGGACTCTGGTGAGGTGACGTCGAGCTGGAGAGGGGTGACATTGGATAGGGTGGTGAGGGCCGACGGAATCTTGGATGGGGAGCGCGCAGTGACGAAGACATGGTGACCTTGATTGGCGAGTGCGACGGCCAGGGCCGATCCGATGCCGTTGGCGGAGCAGCCGGTGATCAGGACAGTCTGGAGGCGGGCCATGGTGGCTCAAGCTCGTGGTTTGCTTTACAACAGGAGTAACGTTCGCTGAGCTGGCTTTAAATGCGCCCGAATGACACGTTGGCTGGCAGGCGGATTACTCGGGAGCCTCCAGTCCAGGATGGGCTGGCAATGAGTGTAAGTGACCGTCCAGTGCAGCTGAAATCTGACAGGTTGGATTCGAAGCTATTCTCGTTTAGTTAATTCCGGCAATGGTCCAGGATGCGCAACCCTGTTCAGGGCTGCGTCCAGGCAATAACGATCTGCACTTTCTTTGTTTCCCCATGTCGGAAGTCGGCTCTGAGCCATGATTGTGACTGATACAGGATTATAGTCTCTACAGTGCAATTCTCTCGTGACACGCTCGAGGCTAGATCATCATCCTAGCGCGACGATGTAGCTTAATCAGCAAGCGTTGCTCCCAACACTGCAGTCTTCTTCCAAGGATAACTGAGCGTGCTGTGTGTCTGGCACTGCTATCACTCTAACTTGATAACTCGTTGAGGATTTTATTTGCAGCTTGTGCCGTGAGAAGTGAGCAATTCTGAATCATTGTCATGGACGGGCCAACGGCCTTTGGGCATCGACCAGACTGCGCGCAGGCAGACCCACTGGCCTTTGATGTCTTAAGGTGATCCGCCTTATACAGCATACTGCATGTTGTCCACATGCCGTTCATTGTAGCAATGCAAGGGCATTTTCATTCGACAGATTGTGGTGCACTGAGTCTATTTATCTCCCTCCAATTCATACCATGTCCTTGGTAGAGGTGAGGCACAGACAGGGATCAGTCACGGTCGCACATTGCACTCGATCGGAGGCAAGCGGGTCCCGAGTGGAGCTGAACGTTGGACGGCAGCATTTTCGGCAACGGAGATGGCACGTCGATAGCTATCACAAACAGAAGTACAGGACAAACAGTCAGCTGTCATCCGCCAGAGAAGTACAACTTGGAATCGTACCAGATTTCGAGCTTCCCCACCTGGAGATGCCGTGGATCACACGGATGTCTGCGACTTGGGTTGAGAAGCAGTTCTTGTGGAGCCACTAACCCTCCTCGGCCGCGAGATAATCAAGAGCGCATTCGTTCGAGAATCGACATCTTAGTTTGTTTGTGGCAATTCGCAAATTGAATCCAGATTGACCAGGGGAAAGAGTTGACTGTCGCGATGCGGGGATAAAGTTCCTCCGGCCCCGCATTTCCTCTAGTCTTGTTTGCTATTTACTTTTGACTCTCAGTCCAAATTCTGACCTCCATGGATCATGATAAGGAGCATCACTTCAATGTCGTTTTGAAGGGAGCAATCCAATGAGCATCTGCCATCAGACCGCGGTCGCCCTTGTTCCCGACAGTTTGTCCTGTCCAGCATCTGCTACATTCGCTGCGATGGAGACCCCAAGCCTTTACAAGCATACTGAGCTCAGATTGGAAGAGAAATACCACTGATACAATGTGCACGCTAACGTGATAGCCTACTAAGGGCCAATACTGCGAAACTATGAGCCATGCTAATTGCCATAGACTAATTGCTCGAAAAGTGACAATTCCCATTGATCTACTAAGCTTGATTCGCAGCAACCATATACTGCTGTCCTCAAGCGTGGTCACGCTCGATCTCTCAAGCACTGAACTTCTCTCGGTTCGCCTCTACCCACTCATGCAACCTTGTCGCTGGCCGACCAAGGAACTTTTGGATATTCCCAACTGCAGGACCATACCGGGGGCCGTTCATGAAAGACTGACCGCTGACAGTGCTCTGGCTAAATGCAATCACCGATCGCGCGAGGATCTCGGGTAGCCCGGACTCATTCACCAGACTGTCCACGGCTTCATTCTCATCCACCTCGGTGACAGTGACCTCCTTCCCAAGGACTTTGCCGATGGTCTTTATGGCATCCTCAGCGGTCATCCGCTCCGCACCAACCAGATCCACGTACGGCTCGGTCAACGGCAAATCAGTTCCCTGGGCCTTGCGGGCAAGGATGGTGCCGCAAACGGCTCCAATGTCCTCTGGGGAGATCCAGTCAAAAACTGCAGTCGGCCAAGCGAGCTTCACTTGTCCGGTCTGAATCGGGGCCTTCCACCACAAGATGTTGCTCGCGTACCAGGCCGGCCGGACCGCTACATACCCATCCGCTCCGAAGACCTCCTGGAGAGCGATCTCGGCCTGCGCATGCACATAGGCAATGTGATCCTCAGGTGGCACGTCATGAACATCTTTCTGAATGCCAAAGCTGCTCAGCAGAACGACAGATTCGACCCCGGCCTGCTTGAGTGCCGTGAAAGTCGCTCGCATGTGGTCCGATGCCGTCAGGTCGGTGTAGATGAAGGCGTGTTTTGCTTTGCTCTGGGATACTGCGGTGGAAACGGTATCCGGCTGCGAGAAATTGGCCTGAACCCGTTTGAAGGCTCCTTCGCGTTCGCTCTCCGCACTGAGACCAGGGATGGGTTTCGTGGTGTCTCGCATGGCGAGATACACCGTGGTTCCGAGCTGCTGGGCGGTGCGCGCGGCGGCGGAGCCGACCGCGCCAGTCGGACCGAAGACGATAACGGAGGCCATTTTCGTTCTGAATGGGAGTATGCTGGGAGCGTTCTACTAGACGAAGTAAGAACACAGAGAAGTCTGAGTGTTGTATCCCTATCTAGGGGTTGCGCAGGGGTGCCTGGTATGCTAGCTAGTCACGTGATCAAGTATACTGCGTCAACATATGAGATTGTCATCTCCATATACAGTGGACAGCGGGATGATGGTTGCACAATTTGTCAGCCTCGGTCTCGGACCCCGAGAAACCGAAGAGCGAATTGCGATACTGATGTCATGTTGCTTAGCTGTTGTATAGACTGCAGGTTATCATACGCAAGGGAGTCTTCCAGCCAATGCCGGAAACACTATGAAGGGTGGAAACTGCCGATGATGAAGAACAGTACACTATTCGCATATTGTATCCTATACTAGTAACAGCCAATCCCATTAAATCAATATACTACCATATCAGAACACTTTTCAACATCAATCCCAATAAACAAACAAATGCATGAATCACGCTTTCAATTTCATCACCAACAATCCCAAAACCCCCGAAACAACCCCTAGTTTCACCCAATTCTTCCAACTCCCATTACAACCTGAAACACTACCATGCAGTCATTCCCTAGCCAACCACTCATCCACCATGGCCGCAAAATCCGGCTTATACAACCACCCCAACTCAAACGGCTGCTCATCCTCCACCTCGTCCTTCTCCCCAACCGGCTTGGGCATGCGCCTCTTATCAATCTGCGCATTCAGCGCCAACACCTTATCAACCCTCTCCTGTCTCCCGCGCTGCCAAATCTTCAACGCCCGCCCCAAGTCCTCCTTCTCACATCTCGCCAAGATCAACGCATAAGTGAACACATCCTCAAACGCCTGATTAATCCCCTGCCCGGCGGACGGGGGAATCGCATGCGCCGCATCCCCCAGAATCACTACCCGGGAATGCTCCGCCGAACTCCACTTCTCCAGCTTAGGAACCATATAAAACGGCCACAGATTGATCTTCTCCGTGGAGATCTCGGATACCGCCCGCTGCACAATCTCCGGGAAATCACTGACCCCTTCGCGCAGAAACTCCACGCACCAGGCCTTGTCGTTCATGAGCTTGCTCCATCCGTCCCGGTCGAGTTGGGCGGATCGCTTCTGTCGGCCGATAAGGACTTCGGAGCCATCCCGGAGTTGTGGTGCGATGACGAATGCTCCGTGCGTTTTGTTCATGATTGTTACGGGGAGGTCGTACCCTTCTAGCGGAGCTAGTTGAGCTGTAGGCACCGCAGCAGTAACAGCCATGGCATTCATGAACTTCGGTTCCAGATCCGGGTAGAGGTACTTCCGCACGGCGGAGTGGATGCCATCAGCGCCGACGAGACAGCTTGCCGTGGAGGTAGTTCCGTCGGTGAATTCCCAGGTGATGTTGGATGAAGTCTCGGAGATGACTCGGTGGAATTTCTTGTGGTAGTGGATTGGGATGCCCGCTTCGTTGACCATGGCGGAGAGTTCGCGGATCAGGACGTGGCGGTAGATGCGCATTCCGCTGTAGCCGTATTTGCTGGCTCCGCCGAATTCGTAGGTGTCCAAGGGAGTGTTGGCGGGAGAGCGGAAGTAGAGGTGGTCGAAGTCGTAGGCTTCGGAGCGGATTCGGGGGTATACGCCGAGGGTGTCGAGGATGCGTAGCGCGTTCGGGGAGAGCATGATGGCGCCGCCGATGTTCAGGGGGGCGGAGCGGGCTTCGTAGAGGGTGCAGGGGATGGATTGTTGGTGCAGGGAGAGGGCGAGGGCCAGGCCGGAGAGGCCGGCGCCGATGATGGCGACATGGGTGGACATATTAGAAGAGGTGTGATGTAGATGCTGTAGATGTAGGAAAGTGCTTGCTATGCTGTATGCTGTAGTTGTGATGCTGTGATGCTGTGTCTGTAGTACTGATCTGACAACAGCGGGACTGTTCCTTATATACTATATTTCTCGCCTTCATTCACAGGCATCCATCCCGTTTCAAATTTCCGCCCCTTTATTCCCGTGGTCTCGGGATTATCCAGCTGCCCGATGCCAGCACATAATGGAGTATAGGAGACAAGTTACACAAACAGTGACAGACAGTGACTGTGTTGGCTGATTGATAGTACGTAGCTCCGGTGATGATCGACGTCAGCCCGGAAGGCTGAGCTGAGCTGACTGACTGGCCGGATCCGGGCTCGGATCCGATGGCCGTGGGCATCGGGGTATTGGCCATGGGTTACCCCTTTGGAATTGTCCGAGGAGAATGCCGGGAATGCTAGATGTATATAGCATATACACTGGTAATTATCTTGTGAAATATAGACAGGGTAGTGTCGTCTTCACGTAGGTGGTTGGAGACAGTCTACACTAAGAATGCCAACAGCTGAATGCAGACAATTTGCTCCGGGGTATCCATTCACACATAGTAAGTACACCAAAGAAGCAAGTAACTAATACAACGAATGAACTCATCATCAAAGACAGTAAAAGGAGGACGCTATGTACATTTCATCCATCCGCATCATCTATGCAGCACCAAACACCATCCGACTTTTCGCTCATAACCAAATCAGCAATTTAACTGATTATAACCAAATACTGATTCACGGACTGTGACTGCAAAGCAATGCATATCGCTGCGTCATTCGTCGTAGGCCTCATTATCGAACAAATTGATGATAATTACAGGCAACTGGATTTACATATTCCATGCAAACGATCCATCTTCAAAGGCAAAGGGATCGCCGCGGAAGTTGTTGAATTCTGTCGCTAGAGCAGATGATTCCGCCAGGAAGTCAGGCAGCTGTGGCTGCGAGGTGGGCGTGTAGCCTGGGTCGGTCGTAGTGGGGAAGATGGGCTGTGTGGTTTGCAGCTAGAATCATTAGCATGAATATGACACAGAGGAAAGGGGAAAGAAGGGGGAACGCATACCATCTGTGCAAAATCCGTCAGGTTAAACGCAAACGATTGCTGCGCTACCGACGGCAACAGATGCTGTCGACACGCCGACAGCGCCTTCACAGCGCCCTGCTGCATCCACCGCTCCTTGAGCTCGGCGGACCCCCGCGCGCGCACTGATTGCAGCACCACCGCCAGCAGCATCACATCTTTGATGTTGCTGCCGGTCTCGCCGATTGTCCGGGTCAGCCCGTCGAGGGTATTCTCGACGATGCGCGTCAGACTGGCTTTGGTGTGTGTAGTCGTCGGTTGATTGGGCGAGTAGGCGGAAGCAGGAGGCATTGGGGTCGGTGCCCCCGAATGCTGCTGGTTGGACAGCTTCATGTACCCGCAGACACTCAACGCCGCCCACGGGATGTCGTTCTTGCAGAAGAGCTGGAACACGTCCCAGTAGGCGGTGGACTTGAAGACGTCCAGGTCCGCCACGTTGGGATCGAAGTAGTCTTGGTAGGACAACACCACCAGCGAGGACTCCAGACAGGCTTGCTCGATCTCCAGGAAGAGCTGATCCTCGCGACTCTCGCCCATGACGATCGGCCGGTAGAGACACAGCAATGGCCGGCGCATGTACACATCCAGCAGCACCCGGTTCAACAACAGAGCCGGCCCGGGGGTCTCCCCATGGATCGGTGACGGATCCAGCTTGAGCGGCGCCGGAATCTGTCGCAGGTATTCTTCCAGCCGGCGGCCCTGCTTGACAATGTCGCGCAGATCCAACCCCGGGCTCGAGGTGCGCACCATCGACATGGCTCGGATGCGGTGAGGTAACGAGGAGGCCAAGGTGACCTGCGCGAGGGTATCTGTCCACTCGTGCAGGGGCTTTGCGGGCGGCAACTCCGTGGTTGATTCGTCAAAATCGGTGTCGTTCAAGTTGGTCGGGATCAGCGGATCAAAGTCCAGATCCGGGATGGTGACGGGCATCCCCGAGGCGATGGAAGTCTGCAGGTCCATCTCCACAATGGTAATCCACAAGCGGCGCCGGACTTCGATCTGAAACGGGGACAGCTCCTTATTCCCGGACAGATCCAAATGCAGGCCCACCACCATGGCCGACCGCACGAGCGTGCCAGTGGCGCGCCACAGCTCTTCCTGCGACGCCAGCCGCAGTCGTCGTGCCAACAGAATGAGCGCCTCGATCTGCAACGAGACCAGCTCGGTACGCTGCTTGCGCCCTAGCTTCTGCAGCCACACGCGCACGAGGTTCACGGCGGGCGTCTGCAGGTATTCCCAGACGGAGGAATACTCGAGTCGGAAGCTAGGGTCTTCCAGGGGCAGCGCGGCTGCCAGGACGGCGGTCAACTGCGGTAAGAAGGTGGCGGAGCGTTCATTGTCCGGGCCTGGCGTGGTCCAGAAGTCGGCATACTGGCGGAGGAACGACGGGACATGCAACATGCGCAGGGTGCGTTCAAAGTTGGTGGTGTACAGGGTGACGAGTCGGTCACAGACCGCTTTGGAGGGCAAGGAGCTCTGCATCTGCAGCAGCTCGGGCGAGTAATCAAGATCGGGCATGGATTCGGGGGAGCTCATGGGCATCTTGGATTTGCTCTGTAGAAACTGCACTTCCTTGGCCAGGCCCAGAATGGCGGAATCTTTGGTGCAGCGTTCGATGAATTCCCTCGCTTCGGAGAACTACATCCAGACAGTCAGAGTCACAACCCATAGACACAGTAGCAGAGAACGTACCTGATGTAACAAGGTGGTTCGGTTGTTCTGGCCATGATAACGTGATCGCGTGCCCTTTCCTTTGACGACCAACGTGCCGGGATACGGGGGCGCATGGGTGGACGGGGTGGTCTGGCGCACCGACGGACTGGCATCGCGAGCCACCGCATCCTTGAGGGATCCAGCATACGAGCGCGTCAGCGGCTTCAAGGCGAGCACCTCCTCGACGCGCTGCAAGCGTTGCTGGAGGTCCTCCAGCAGGCCGATGGCCACGGGCGGCGGAGGCAGCCTGGCGCTGGCCGGATCGCCCCGAGGCTCGGAGGAAAGCGGGAAGTCAGGTGGCAGATGCATGCGCTTCGCATTGGGCTGATCCAGCAGACCATCCACCCCATCGGGACTGGGATGAAAGACACAGTCCGGGGCACACCCGGCCTTGGAGCAGTTCTCGCAGGGCATGACCCGGTCACACTTGAGCTTCTTCTTGCGACAGCGCAGGCACGAGACCACGGGCCGGGGACGTTTGCGGGTCAGGGAAGCGTCCCCGGCCAGCTCGGTGGGCGGGGAGATCTGGCCAGACACGGGACTCATCGCTGGCAAAGAGGGAATCTCAAAGAGTTGCTCGCGTCGGAGAGGGGGGGAACAAAGTCACACAAGGGGGGGGAACCAGTCTAAGGAGCGAAGGGGATAGGGTTGGCGTGTGAGGGGAAGACAATAATAAAGACCAGCAGGTTTTCGTGAGCGTGACTGGGCCACCGTCACATCGAGACTGGCTAAGCTGACAGGCGAATATGCAGTGTGCAGTGTGCAGCGGTAGTAGCAGCAGCAGCAGCAGCAAGCAGCACGAGCAAGCAGGGGCCGTAGTGAGTGGAGGCAAGTAAGACGAGGAGATTATTGGCGATGGGACGAATCCAGTCACAGCCAAGTCTGACATCCACCCCAGCACAGCTTGGTCTCTTTCCTCTCCAGCTCTTAGTTAGTCTACTGGAACTCTCTGGCTCGAGTTGGTGGATCTTCCACCACAACAAACTGACTGGAGTCTCTCCACTTTTGCCCCTAAAGGTACTCTTCAGGGAGTCAGGTAGACCCATAGTGCAGGTTCTCTTTGTTTGCCCGTTCACCGCCTGCCGCTTCTGGTAAATAACCAGGCTGCAGCGGATCTGCTTACCTCAGCCTCGTATTGGCCGAGTTTTCCTCGTATTGCTGCCTGAACCAGCCAAGAAGCAAAGGAAGCCCCAAGGAAGGATCCAGGGAGACCCTGAAAATCATCGGCTGAAGAAGGAAAAAAGTTTATCGGAATTGGCTGAATAATATCATAAAAAAGCCACAATTAATACGAAGGCCAAGAGATCTGATAACATACATACAATAATTCACGCCATGCCCAGGTGTAAATGCCCAGAGAAGATGAAACATAAGCCATAAGCAGAAGAGGAAATAAGAAAAGAAACCATGAAACCATTCATCCCATCATGGAGTGTGAGTGCCCTGTCGATCTCGGTTTGAGCCTTGGATCGTCGTCGTCTTCCACAATTCTCCGCTTCCACCCGCGCTCCGCCCCGGATCGGCCCTCGTGAGAATGATCGATGTCGATTAGAAGTTTGGAACAAATCGAAGCAAGATCTAGTTGGTGATCACCGGGGCCGTGTTATCCCATTTGTTGCTCTCCGCGGCGTCGACCAACCACTTGGCCACCGTGATGCGACTGGTACTGGCCATCATGGGCACGCCCTTGCCATGATCCGGCCACACTTTGACCGGCTGGTTGGCATCGGGCGTCTCCACCAGCCGCGACGGTCGCACCATCACATAGTCCAGACCACTCGCCTGCACTGCCTTGGCCGTTGCGTTGTGATCGTCATACTGATACGACATGTTGGACTTCTTCATCAGCAGTCGCAGCACGCAGTGCATGTTGTCCCACGATTCCCCGACTCCAAATGCCTGCAGGATGACCGTTTTGCGTACTCCAAATTCTTTCATCGCCGCCAGCACGTTGGCGTTGCAGTCGGTCATCAATCGTGGAGGCGAGATCGGCGCCGCGAAGGGGCTGTCGCTGGCCCGTGGGGCGTTGAGTGTCACAATGACCACATCGGGAATGTCTGCTTGGAAGGCGGCACGGACGTCCTCGAGTGAGGTGGGGGTTCCTGATGGATTTCTAGTCAGTTTGGAGTCGATTCCTTCTGAAGTTCCTTCACGACAAGCGGGACTGCGAGGACTCGGACTAGTCTAAGACTCACCTTGCACAACTTTCAGCCCGGCACGAGCTCCACCCAGCGATTCGGGCTTGCGGGCCAACGTGGTAACCTGGTGGCCTGGAGTTATTCTTAGTTAGCATTTAGCCGATACCACCAATGATGATGGACTCTCAAGCGAGAGAAGTACTTACCTCGACTCAGCAGGTCATCAATGACGAGCTTTCCACACCGGCCACTTCCGCCAATCACAAGAACGCGCATGGTGATATGTTGTATGAATTGAAGAACTGTCTAGATGGTATTGAGATGGAAAGATTGAGAAGAATTTGTCTGGTGGTTCTTTTGTTTCGTCTTGTGTTGTGTAAATGATTGCAGTTGTAGCTGATGCAGAGAAATATCATTGCTGATGGCACCAGAGGGCATATATACCCTGGCCTGGCTGCTACGAGGCGCTGGCCGGAGCAAGCCCTCGGATCCGACCGGACAGAGATCGACTCGTCCGGACGGCGGAGATAATAAGCGCGTAGCTTATTTTGATCGGACGGGTGCAGCGGGGGCCGATCTGAGTGATAGGGATGCCGTTGAAGGATTATTACTATCTATTCCTTGACCAGGGCTCGGAGCGAGCTTTTCCTGGCTGATTTGGGGGTTATCTCCGGGCCAGGGGTGTCTCAAGGGGTTCAACTGGGTTCAACCGTGGATGTTGTGGACGCTGCAGGAATTCGTTCTTTGTTGAGATTGATTCTGGAAAAGCAGGGATGTGCAGTGGATTTCTAATTATATTCACAGTGCTGGAGTGTAAGTGCTAGAAGTTGGCGGAGATAGTGATGCAATGGTACTAGAGTGAAGATATATATTCCGCTGGCGTAGTGCCTACATAGTATGTCTCCAAGGGAAGCGAGTGACACACAACTGAGTTGTTGAATTCATGAAAAATGTATGAATGTCTAAAAGCATCAATGAATTATCGTAGCACCTATCTAGAAATTAATTATTCCCCACTTCATTCATAATAGATTATCGAGGTTACAATAGTCCATAGCCGACTCCACTCGGCACCTTCCGGATCGCCACGGCATCCCTTGACATTCCAAATGACTCCACTCGCGATCTACTGATGAAGTTCATTCAGGGGTATGACAAATATAACAACAAAGAAGCAAGGGGGCCATGTGAATTGCCCCATCTTATCCATGGATCCCTCCCGTTCCCGTGGAAGCTACCAACCACCAGCCCAAGCAACATCCACCATTCTTCTCTACAGGCAAACTTCATAATCGCTAATACCAGTAAATACACACAATCTATTCATCCATCCATGTAGCCTCTATCTAGGTCCTCTTCTCACACACCACCTTCATATCCGGATGATTAATCCAAACCTCCTTATTCCTCCCCCACTCCTCCATCGCCTCGGGCTTCACCATCCGCAAGTCATACCCTTCCACCAAATGCACCAGAATCGCCCGGATCACCACACTCGCCACAAACTTGCCCATGCACTGGCGCGGCCCGAACCCGAACCGCCAGAAATGGTACCGTGCCTGGGTTAAGCTCCTGGCTAGGAACCGATCGGGCTGGTACAGGTGGCGCTCCTCGCCCCAGTACGGGTTCCGGATGTTGAGCGCGTACGAATCCACGACGAAGTTGGTGCCCGCGGGGAAGTGGTATCCGCCGACGGTTCTGGCGGTGGGGATGGCTTGTGGCACGGAGAACGCAGCGAGAGGACGGAGACGTGCGGATTCCTCCACGCAGGCAGCGAGTAAGGTGCTGTTGTCGAGGAGGTAGGCGTCCACTTCGCCGTCCACGGAGATGGCCCGCTGCTGCTCGACTTCTTCACGCAGGCGCTTAGCGATGTCGCGGTAGGCGGCGAGGAAGACTACGTTCCAGCTGACACCGCCGATGGTCACGTCCAGATTGGCGTAGAGCATCTCGTCCAGCGTGTGCAGGAGTTCCTGCGTGCTGAGTTGGCCGGCGTCCCGGGCGGCGAAGAAGTCGATGATGGGCGCGTTGAGTTTCTGCTCGACGGCGCGACGGTGTGCCAGCTCGTTGAAGGCCAGCCAGCGTTGCTGGAAAGCAGCCAGTTCGCGGTTGGCTTGCGTGGGAAGGAAACGCGACCATGCGAACCGAGTCAATCCGCCCTTGATAACATGCTTCATCAGGTTCTCGCGTTGCGGAGCAAGACGACGCAGCTCGGCCTCGACATCAGGAGCGAGGCGACCGTAGACAACCTCGGCGACGACTAGGAAGGGCAGCAGTTTGAGGTCGTCAGCTGGGTCGAGAAGCCCACGGGACAGGTCCCGGGTGTCCCAGAGTTCCTGGAAGAATTGCTCTGTGCGCCGCTTGACGAGCGGGATGTATGTTGTTGAGGCGTTGCGGTGGAAGGGCTTCTCCATGACGGCACGCACGCGCTGCCATTGATCCTGGCTGACGAGTCCGACACACTGGCCCAGCAGCTCACCGAGCAGGTAGCCCGAGTTGTTGTTCTTGGCCTTGAGGTGGGTGTGCGAATCCTTGAAGACGGCTTGGATGTGTTCGGGACGGGTGAGGACGCTGAAATTGTTAGTATATGTCATTAAAAAGCGAGGGATAGACAAACACTTCAGGGTTCATGCCGGACCAGAGACGGTAGATGGCTCCAAACTGGCTCTCCCAGCGCTCCGAGTTGCTCTGGCCTTGCAAGAACTTGGCCCCGTCGCCCTGTCCATCGGGCCACTGATACGGCAGGGTGGGTAGTGGACTGTTGTCATCGACATGGTGTACGGGGAAGCGGCGGGAAAGATGAACCTGGAATGTTGAGCCAAAGTTATGATGAATGGCAAGGAATTGCTTACTCGAAGAACAGCCGAGATCAACCGGTTGATCGTGTTTGTTATGGGAGTGCGGAATTTGACGGCCACCAGGATGACCACGATGAGGACCGCCTGGCCTGCGAGGAGGATAGTTGTATTCATCGTGATTTCAGTTGTCTGCTGATGATGGTTGCTTGCAATCTGAGTTCACACACCATCTATATACTTCAGGAAGTGATGCCGACCGATGCGGATAGCCTCATGGGGGCCGCGGAGCAGGAAATCGGATCCGAGGCCGGATATACTCACCCGCAGGCTGAAACATGCAATACGAGACGCAGTCAGAGTGGATCTGTCAGATTCTGCACGATCCATCTGAAGAAAGATCCTCTCGTCGCGTGGCGCTCCACCGACGCCCCATAGGAGTGGCCGGAATTAGCGAAGGAGCCATTCAGAGCCAAGCAGAAAGGCGTGACATGGCGCAAACTCGTGTGGTCAGCTGAGAAGTACCAACATGGAGAGAAGAAGCGAGTGGTGCAAGATTATAATCTTAGCGGCGTTGAGTTGTGGATGTCGTTACTGGTCTATGTTGACTTGTGCAGGAAATACAGATTGAGTCTTAGAGATTGAAGGCATGATCATAATATTCATAAACTATCTAGAGCTAACAACACCAACGCCATGTACAAAGCCGAAAACCATAATATACGCCATTATGCATTAGATGAATCATTGCCCTTCTCCTCCTTCAACCCATACTTGGTGTCGAGTTTTGTCCGTAGCGTAATTTCCCTGTAGTCATAGTTAGCATGTGTCCGAATATACACTTCAACAAGATCAACTTACCGTTCCAAAAACACCAGCACAAATCCAACTCCAGCAATTACAGTCGCAAAAATCCACACCACCTTCAGGCTGTCTGAGTACAACCCGATCACTTGCCTCCGCACATCCCCAGTCAGCGAATTGACATAGTCTTTCGTACCATGCTCGTAGGCAGCTCCTCCACTGAGCGTCTGCTGGACACTGTCACTGCTAACCCGCGAGAGATCGTGCTGCACCTGCGCATTAAAGATTGCCGACGGCACTGATACACCCCAGACTACGCCGAATTGGCGCACAAATGCCCATGCAGCTGTAGCAGCTGCAGTATCTTGGTCGGAGAACTCTGCCTGCACGGCGGGAAGAAGCGTGCTCAGAGAGGAGCCTGATCCGAGGGCCACGACAATCTGCACCATGATCCAGGCTACATCGGGCGATGATTCATCCAGCGTGATGAAGCAGCCAAAACCCAGGGTGAAGAGGGCGAAACCAAGGAAATGGAAGGGCTTGTAGCGACCGAATTTGGATAGCAGGGCACCGCTGACTACCGAGGCTGGTACCAACACTAGGACCGTTGGGAGCATCATGACACCTGACCGGATGGGAGAGGCCAAAAGGACGGCTTGGAAGTAAACCGGGAGGAAGTAGATGACGAGCAGAGTGAGCATGGATTGAATGAAAGTGATGGTGAACGCGGTGGCCGAGGTGCGGCGTGTGAACAGACGCATGGGCAGCGTAGGCTGTCGGCAGAAGTTGCTCTGTTCGTAGAAGATGAACACAACAATCCCATAGAATCCGAAAACTAGCGAGATAATTGTCGAGTATGACTTCCACGGCCATAGTGTGCCACCGTATGCCAGAGCGACCAGAATGAAGGAGATGGCCAGGATGAAGATGAGGTTGCCGCCATAGTCAATCTGCTTCAGACGGCGCTTGATAGAGGTTTCCTCGCTGCGATGACCGACTTGCAAGAAGACAAACAGCAGCACCATGGAGATTCCTCCGACCGGCAAGTTGAGGTAGAAGACCCAGCGCCAGGTGGTCTGCTGCACGATGAGACCTCCAACGATGGGCCCCAGCGAGGTGCCAACGGAGACGGCCGCAAAAACGATGGCCATGAGACGACCACGTTCGCGCAAGGGCACCAGATCACACACAATCAGGTTCACCAACAGTGTAATACCACCACCGCCGATCCCCTGGATAACGCGACCGGCGATGAGGGCGTTCATGCTCGGGGCACCGCCGCTGATGCCGCTGCCCAGCACGAACATGGCCACTGCGAAGATGATCAGCCATCGGCGGCCGAAGATGTCGGCCATCTGTCCATACAGCGGTTGAAAGACGGTACTAAGACTATTAGCACATCCTTGATGACTGTAGTTCATATATTCGTGCAACTTACTTGGTGAGGAAATATCCGGTCGAAGCCCAGACATACGCTTCGCCGCCGCCGAGGTCCTCCACGATGGTCGGCAGGGCTGTCGAGATGACTGTCCCCTCCAACGCAACCAGCAGGTTTGTCACACAGAGTGCGACCATGATGGCCCATATTCGGGGTCCGTAACTGGTCTTCGCGGGCGGTTCATCCTGCTCTTCGACCTTGAGTTGCTCCGTCGGTTCCGCCAGGCCGAGGGCTTCGGTTGAGTCTTCAATGATGGAGTGACGATACATTCCACTCAAACGCTTCGATCCTGCACCCGCAGCACCGTAGCCCTGGGCTTCAATGGCATCGTGGAAGATATCGCTAGAGACACTGAGACGCTGGCTGAGCCGACTGGTACGACTGCGTCGGCTCGCGTTGCGTCCCAGCCCTTCCCGGGGTCTCGCCACGGGGACTGGGACATCGGGCCATTCCCCGGGAACCTGATGCGGTTCTTCCGACTCTTCCTCAACTTCTTCAATGCGAGGAGGAGTACTGCTGGTAGGTGGCGGGGGGGCGTCAGGTTGGCGCACGCGGATCTCAATAATGGTATCTCGCGTATTCAGGGCGATGGATCCAGCCATGGTAACTAGTGCTGGGACAAGAAAAACAGAGTTAACTACACCTTGAGATCTATCATACCATATTTCCTGCAATCTTCCGCAACATAAAGCATCTCAATATGCCCGTTCGGCCTGAACGGCAGCTGCACGCAGGCTGGTCCGACCGGATCCGAACCGGCGCAGTGTCCGACATGTCCGTCTGCAGGATTTCTGACAGGCGCTGATGCATCGGCCTGGCCCCCACGTGGCTATCCGACATGGTGTATAGATCTCTCTAACGATGTTCAGGTAGTATCGAGTTGCAGGAGGCTCATCGCGGTGCCATGCGAAGAGGTGAGATGTTAGTGCTGATCGGGAATGTAAATCTTCATGCTGAAACCATGGATCCCATCCGTGCGGGAACCATCGCATCAGGACCCAATCATCAACGAAAGAAACTGACTTCAATGTTATGTCATGCCTAGCCTTTCTGGACAAAGGATACGAAGGATGTAGTTCGTATCTGGGCGGCGAGGGGGGGCTATGCTCTTGGATACATCCTTCTGCTGAGACCACGATGCCAGCACTGGTACACCTTCGCTACACCGGACCGGATCAGGATTCATACCAAGAGACAGCTGTAGACAGGATTCAAACCAGTGGGGGCGAGACCAAGACAGATACAATGAACAGGATTGAAATGAGGACGTTGAAGAAGTATATAAGGAACCAAACTGGAAGTTGAGGAACCTCTCCATGAACAATCTCAACGCTTCCATCACAGCAATCACCTCAAGAAACCAAACTCCCAGCGACATTTTGTCAATCTCACTCTCTACAATCTTATCTCCATCTCCAGCAGCCACCATGTACTTCCCTCTGGCCTTTGCAACCTTTGTCTTCTCGGCCATGGCCCTGCCAACCGGGAACAACCACAAGGCCCTCCCTGCCTGCGACCCGACCCCTCGTCCTTGCTCCTGTCCCGCGGGCACTTTCTTACAGAACTCCACCAGCTGGGCCACCTGGCCAGTGCCCGCGCAGGATATCTCGGACATTACCGCGAACTGTTTGTGAAACCCTCCTGCTTACCATCTGTGCAGTGGCTGACGGGGATTAGTCTTCGAAACGGCCTGGTTTGGTACCACCCCCAGCGAGACCCATGGCGATCCCTACACTCCGGGAGCCGAGCGTGTTCTGTATGGAGAGCTTCCCAACGCGGGCGTGTACCCGATGGCTGAAGAGGTGAGCGAGATACTGTGGCAGCAAGGATCATGAGCCCGGCTAACTGTGTCCCTAGCTGAGAACGTTCAAGTGGCTGCCGCGCAACAAGGGCTACCAGCTCACCTTCGGGCTGGCTGACGTGCCCTTCTACTACAACACCACTTCGGGACCCGCGGGCCAGCTGGGTGGCACCTGGGAAACGGTGGATGTGCACGCCATTGGCAAGCAGGAGACCTACATGTTGTGGAACATCTATGCCTGTTTCTCCTCTGCTTACGGTACGTCTGGTTGCTTCCGACGAGCACTGGTTGAGTTGCTAATGTTGGACAGACTTTGCGGGATTCCACGAGAGCGCCATGAACAACATCACGGCCATCTTGAAGGCGGAAGGGAAGATGACGGGAGAGATGAACGGACCTCACTCGTACTAGTTGATAGCGTTGGAGAATTAGTGTCTTTATGCATCACATGTTTTCTGTTTGTGTTTATGATATTGCACTGTGGAAGGACCACTTTGCTTTTCCTGTTGATTTGCTGGGTTAAATGGATAGTTTCGATAGTTTGGAGTCAAAATAGCATCGCATCCTCTTCTAAGTTCCACCAACTGCACTGCCAAGTAAAACGGTTATCCTCGGGACATTCACATGATGAATAAACAGTTGACTCATCATTGGAATCACTCTGACACAGAGACAGTCAGCAGCATCGCCTTCATTGCTGATTAGCGGCTGTGCGGGTAATACGAGAAGCTTATGTGCGCCTCTTGCCCTGCTCACCCGCTTCCCAATATTTCTAGATTAATTCTCTCTGTTCAATATTAAGCTTATCACGGAGTTACACAAGGCTGACGCTAGTGGATATCCCAGTCAATACTTCGAGGACTATTGAAGTTTGTCAACTGGCATTATCTTATAAGGTTTATGACAGCTGGCAAGGCAGATTTGGCGGAAAATTACTCCGTAAATAAAGTTGACATCTGAAACATCGCCTAAGATGATCGACAGTCAGGGATTACGGATACCTAATCATCACAGCAACGGCTGCCTGGCTGGCCCCCAATCGCCTGCTATGACCTCTTTTGTTGGTTTCTGCAGGCTAGATCCTTTGTGAGCCGCTTCTCCAATTCTCCAACTCTGCAGAACCAAGATCCCCACACGGCAAGTAATCGCGAGCAGGTCAACAGTCTAGCCAGTAGCCACATTTCTGCTACGTCGGATCCGATCGCCCGGATCGATTTAGCGTGAAGGGGAGTATAGGAATTATGAAGAGAATGGTTGAATTGGGTATAGCTCTAGGAATAAACAAGCGAAAAAAATGACAAATCTATCTACTCCACAGAAATGGCCTTCTCCACAAGCACAGTCTGCTTGATCTCCGCAGTCTGCTCCGTCTCCTCCGGCTGCTTCTCCACTGCTGCCTCCACTTTAGCCTGCTCCTTCGCCTTCGCAAAGTGTTCGCACATGGCATGGCCCCCCCGCTCGTTGAAGAACAGGTTGAGATACATCCACGTCTCGCGAGCGTAGCCTTCAGCACGAGGGAACATGGCCTGTTCGTATTGCCCCACTGCGGCGGAGAGGCTATTCGCATCCGTGAAGGGCTGGCCATCTTCCCAGCTGCTCTTGCGCGCGATGATGGCCCGCGCCAGCTCGAGAGCATCCTCCATCCCCACATTCACGCCAACTCCCGCAAAGGGCGTCATCAGGTGGGCGGCATCGCCAATGAGGGTCAACCTAGAAACAAGATTAGTTCAGACCCAACTTTGTTTGAAGAGTAGCAGGATCAGAACTGAACGTACCCGGCACGGTGCTGCCACTTGTGACCGATGGGAAGCATGTACATGGGACGCGGCACCAAATCGTCGTCCGCGTCGAGCATCAGGTTCTTGGAGTCATCGTTGAACCCGTCATAGTAGCGATCGACAAACTCGCGCTTGGCCTGCTGCGGCTGGGCCCAGTCGATGCCGCACGTCGTGTGCCAGTCCTCCGGTAGCCGCATGAACCCGTAGGTCCGGACGCAGCCATCGCCGTTCCGCTGCGACAGCACCGTCGTGTGGCTGCCCAGGGTCAGACACATGCCCTGGCCGACGCGCTGGGCCAGCGCCGGGTCCGCCTCATCGATGGCGCTGTACTTGAAGTCCACGCCCGTGATCCCGGAGAAGATGGGTCGGGTGTCCGTGAGCAAGTGGCGCACCTTGCTCCAGGCGCCGTCGGCACCCACGACCAGATCGAACCCGGTCTCGGTGTGGTCGTGGAAGTGCAGGTCGTATTGCAGACGGGTGCCGGTGGCTTCGGTGGTGACCTTCTTGAGTTTGTGGCTCCAGCGCAGACTGCCCCATTCGAGCGAGTCGATGAGCATATTGCGCAGCTTCACCCGGTCGACTTCGGGGCGTCCGTTGAAGGAGTCTGGACGCTTCTCGCCGTAGTCGGATCCTTCGTCGAGCAGCAGCGTGCCGTCGGGCTGGTAGATCTTCAACACCTCGCCCTCCGTGCGGGCCACTGCCAGGAACTCTTCGAAAAGACCACACTCGCGCAGAGCTACCTGGGCAGACCCCTCGTGGATGTCCAGACAGCCTCCCTGCGTGCGAGCATGGCGGTTCTCCTCCGCCTCGTAGACGATGCAGGGGATGCCGTTGTGTTGCAGCAGACGGGCCAAAGTGAGGCCGGCAGGGCCCGCTAGTGAAAGTCAGCCTCAAACTCTCACATTGCAAACTATCATATTGGCAAAGGACTAGACTCACCGCCGATGACTGCAATCTTAGGAGGAGTCATTGTGAAAGTTGATGTGTCTGAAATGGAGAAGAAGTTGAAAACGCTGGATGAATGGGGATGTGGATGTGGATGGGAAAGTCACTGGCGAGGACGAGCAAAGTGTGTTATTTATAGGCAAATAAGGTGATTCTAGCCGACTTCGATGGCAGGGAAGAGAGAAACGACTTGTCAGATTGAAGCAATAAGGCTTACCGGATCCGACAGCGGATCCGAAATTCTGCAGAGTCTGGGGCGATGCCCTAAATGCTTACTCTAATACGAGTCGGGATCCCAATATGATCCTCGATCGCGGCGCTTGGGGGCCAAATTCAACCGTTCGTGTTCTGAAACTAGCGGGTCTTGTTTCCGCAGGCGCATCTCAGCTCGCATCTCGACGCACATTTCGACTCACATCGTGATTCCTGCAAGATCCTGACGGCCACGTTTTCGGAGATGGGAGGGATCCTGCCGGATTTGTCGTCTAGGCGAAAGGCATCATCGGAGGACTGTCTTAGGCGTCTAGCGAACATGGTAACTTTGAGCGGCTTGGAGGTGATGGTATACGACATGGACGGCCATAAAAGCAGAAGAGTCACCTCGTGGCATCAACTCTATCATCATCAGCGCAACAACGCAACGAACACATCACAATCTTTCTCCTCAATCGTCTAGAATCCCCCAAGATTACCCACCACTTGAGGACTTGTTGTATCATTAGCATCTTTCATCTTTCAGCATTCGTTTAGCATCATGCAGCTTCAAAACATCATTGTCTCCCACGCCGCCCGGCTTCTCCAACTTCCCCTTGAGAGCGTGGACCTGGAGTCCAGCTTTGTCAACCTGGGCGGCCATTCCTTGCTTGCACTGGGGCTGGCCTCCGCATGCAAGCGCGACGGCATTGCCTTGACCATGGAGTCGATTCTCCTGAGCAGCAGCATGGCCGAACTCGTGGCTGCCGCCGTTGTCGAGGGTCCTGTACCGGTCCACATTCCCGTCGTCCATCACTCTGCAACACCCCAGACACAGTCAGCCCCTATTCAGAAGGATGTCCCTCGCAGCAACCCAACATCTGCCCTGACAGAGATGCAGATGTCATTTCTGCACAGCCACGAAACGACTCCGGGTTCCAACATGATCAACTTCTTCGAAACATATCAGACGGCCCATCTTCCCGTCATCAAAGCCGCCTGGCAAACTGTCATCCAGACCGAGCCCATCTTCCGCATGTCCTTTGAGTCAGATGCCTGCCATGAAACATCGTCAGCGCCATTCACATGGACGGAAACAGTGGTTGACTCTCAGGAAGCGTATGACGCTGCCCTCGCACGGGATGTCTACCCGGATGTCATTCAATGTGCATTCGAGGTCGTGACACTCCCCTCCGCAGGCATCAGCACCGTCATCTGGCGCGTCCACCATGCCTTTGTCGACGGGATGTCGGGGCAGCTTGTCTACGGCAAAGTCCGCGATGTCATCAACGGTCGTGCCATCACCGCTGGTGCCCCATTCATCGACGTGGCCAACCAACTCCGTGTCTTCCAACAGGAACATCGCCAAAGCCACCAGCAATTCTGGGCACAGCAGCGGGAGAAGCATCCTCAGCCTGCCGCGGAACTCGTTCTTCCTCCCGTCCGCGAGGAGATGCCCGCCGGTATCGACAATGTCACTTTTGATGTTCCCTTGGACGAAATCTCCACTCGTGCTCGTCAGATCGGTGTCTCCTTGTCCGCCTGGTATCACGCTGCTTGGGCGATGGCACTCTCCCTGTACACCGACTCCGACTCTGTCGTGTTTGGCACCGTCTTGTCTGGTCGCAACCTGCCCATCCCGGGAATTGAGGATACCATTGGCCCCTTGATCAATGTTCTGCCATTCCATGTGTCCATCGATCGCAAGCTGCCCACGGCAGAGTACCTGCGTGCGGTGTTCGCCCACTCGGTCCAGCTGGCATCAGTACAGAGCTCAGTCCCTGACGACGGGTACACCCGGAACTTTACCTCAGCCCTGGCCATGGAGTTCGAGATGGAGGCATCTGACTCCCACGCAGTGCGACCCGTGAAGCAGTCGTGGTTCCGCGTGGTGCCCGACATTCCCCTGTCGATCTACACCACGTATACTGGCACTCTGCGTCTGTGCTTCCGGCCGCAGCAGTTCCATCGCGAGGATATTCGGATGCTGGCGGATCACTTCCGCCATGCCCTGCAACTCCTTCTGTCCGAGCAGACCATGGCAGGATGCATGAAGAACATCCTGACCGACGACTGCAAGAACACCCTCATGCAGATGGGCAACTGCCAGACCGACTCGACCTCCTTGTGCTCCATCCACGACGACCTCGTCACGCTCTTCGAACGCGCTGTTCGCGAAACTCCCAACGGTATCGCCGTCGAAAAGGCCGGTACTCAGCTGACCTACGCCGAGATGGATCGACAAGCCAGCATCCTAGCTGCAAACCTGCCAATCCAACCCAACGAGGTCGTCTGCGTTTTGGCCGACCGGTCCATCAACTGGATCATCTCCATCTACGGTATTCTCAAGGCTGGCGGCGTCTACTCAGCCCAGGACCCCGGTCTGCCCGACCACATTCGCAACACCAACTTCCAGACTGCCGGTGGAAAGCTGTACTTGACCCCTGCCACCTCCCAGAAGCATCTTGCCCCGGAGGCCTGCAACCTGTGCTTCTCTGTTGAGGAACTGATTGCCACCATCCCCGACAACTTCACTCCTCACCACCGACCCGCACCTCAACCCGAAGACAACGCCTATCTGTGCTTCACCTCCGGCTCGACCGGCAAACCCAAGGGCGTGATGTGCCACCACGCCGGTCTCGTGGCCTTCCAGAAAGATCTCGAGGTGCGACTCTTCGCCGCTCCTGGCCAGCGCATCTCGCAGCTCATGTCGCCTGCCTTTGACGGCAGCATCCATGAGATCTTCTCCGCTCTCTGCTACGGTGCTACGCTGGTGCTGGCTGACGGCGCCGACACCTTTGCCCATCTGAAGAAGAGCAACGCCGCCATCCTCACCCCGTCTGTGGCCAAGATCCTTCTGCCTGAGCAATTTCCCGAGCTGCGCACTGTCTACCTGGTCGGTGAACCCGTGCCACAGTACGTCAACGACGTCTGGTCCAGCGCCACCACCCTATACAACATGTACGGTCCTACAGAAGCCACCTGCGGTGCCACCATCCAACGCCTGCTCCCCGGCCAGCCCGTCACCATCGGTGGACCTAACGCTACCACGCGCATCTACATCCTCGGCCAGAACCAGCAACTTCTGCCCCCCGGAGTCATCGGCGAGATTTACTGCGCCGGTGTGCAAGTGGCCAACGGCTACATTGGACGTCCCGAGCTGAACGCAGAGCGGTTCCTCCCGGACAATATCCTTTCACGCCCCGGCGAGAAGATGTATCGCACTGGAGACCGCGGATACTTCAACCGCCTCGGGCAGGTCGAATGTCTCGGTCGCAACGATCGTCAGATCAAGCTGCGTGGCTACCGCACGGATCTAAACGATCTGGAGATCCGCGTCGCTAATGCCATCCCGGAATCCACCGCCGTGGCTATCTGCCCCAAGGACGACTACCTCGTCGCCATGATCCAGCCGGAGACCCTTGTGGTCAGTGATGTCCGCCAGCGCATGTCCCAGGTGCTGCCGGTGCATGCGATGCCCCGTCGCATCATGGTCGTCGACAAGTTCCCCATGACCCCCGCTGGCAAGCTCGACTACAAGGAGATCGCCAACCAGTGCACCGTGGTGGCCCAACCCGCAGCAGCCAAGCGCACCCTCTCCAGCAAGACGGAGCACTCTCTCGCCGAACTGTGGAAGGATTTGCTCTCGCTGGGTGCCGACAGTGAAGCCCTCACCCCGGAATCCAACTTTGTCGAGCTGGGAGGTCACTCCGTCATGCAGCTGCGTCTCGCCAGCAAAGTCTCGCAGACCTTCGGGGTCAAGGTGCCTGTCCCACGCATCATCCAAGCTGCCAACCTCTCCGAACTGGCCCAGACGGTGGATGGCCTCGTCGCCCAGATCTCCTCCCCAGACGTGTCCACTATCAAGCCGCTCGGTCGCAACCGTGTGTCTCCCATCGAGCGGGAATGGCTGGAGAAGTACCAGCTGCAACTCGGCACATCGGCATTCAACGTCACCTTCGCCTGCAAGATCGACAGCAGCAAGGTGGACAGCGAGCATCTCATCGCCTGCTGGAACGCCGTGCTCGCCCGCCACGACATCTTCCGCAGTCGCTCTCACCTCGACTACCGCGGCAAGGGACCCCGACGCACCTACGCTCGCTACTGTCCGCAAGTGATGCGCGTGCACGGCTTCAACCTCTGGCGGGAAGCCAACCGACCCTTCCATCCTGATCGCCAGCACCCGATCCGCGTGATCGTCTCCAAGTCCATGATGCTGGTGGCCATGAGCCATCTCATCGCCGACCTGACCACCCTCCAAGTCATCCTGGGTGAAGTGGTGCGTCTCTACCGCGGTGATGGCCTCGGGCCCGTGAAACGGAACTACCACGAGACGACGCAGTGGAGTTCCCAAGCCACTTCCACCGAGCGCGACTGGTGGGTGCAGTACCTGGGAAACACAACTTTCCAAAGGGAAGAGCTATACAGCATCCCCAACCTGACCCACCGGTCCAGCTACGGCGGCCAGACGCACCTCGTGAGATTGAACCAGAGCCTCGCCACCCAAGCCATCCAATACACCGAGACAAACAGCGTCACATTACACCAGCTAGCCCTCGCCTCCGTGGCCCTGGCCCTGCAAGCCCATCGCGACGACACGGATGTGGTCCTGGGCGGACCGTACTTCAACCGCGGCCAGGACGATCTCGACACGGTCGGATTGTTTCTAGAACCCATCCCCATTCGTATTCAGTTCTCGGCGTCGCGGGATCCGACCGCCGCATCCACCAAGTCTTTCGTTCGTGCCGTGCAACGATCCAGCCAGTCGGCCATTGCGCATGCCATTCCATGGAACCAGTTGCTTGAGGCGGTGGGTGCTGCTGCGGAAGCTACTGATTTTCCTAATCATCCCCTGTTGGATGTCATGGTGACTTTTCATGATGATCGTACGTCGCCGAGATTGCCTGTGGAGGGACTGGATCCGTTGGTGACGTATACGAAGGGGTCGAAGTTTGCGCTGTTGGTGGAGTTTTGTGCGATTTCGGATCGGACGATTTTGATGCGCTTGGAGCATGATACCGAGTGTATCTCCAAGGAGAGGATTCAGGGCGTGGAGAAGTTGATTCTGGAGGCGCTGGGGATGATTGTGTCGGGTCAGGGGTATACTGCAATCAAGGAGAGGATGAGAGGGATGATGGGGAGTGCTGGGGGACAGACTACTCAGAAGGTGGAGAGGTACTTTGGCAAGAGATTGACCGAGTTGAGGAGTGAATAGCTGGTTGGATACCTCTTTGGCATGTGTCTAGATTGTTCTGTGGTTATAGATTGGTTTTGGTTGGAGTTCGGATAATAGAATGTCATTGATTACTGCTACTTTGCTTGCCTGGTCTTTTAGTGAAGATGCCTAATTTAGGAAGCTATCCAGAGTACACAAGTGTGACTGGCTAAAACGCAGTGAACATCTCTTGCTAGATTACTTCGTACTCATTAGTATTCCAGGAGAATCATGACATTGGAGCCTTCTGTCCATAATTGCTACTTCCAGTCGTACCATCAGTCTTGGAACATCATTCCAATCTCCACCCACACTGCATGTCGCTATACATCGGATGGGACCATTGCAAGAGACTGACTGATCAAGCAACATCCCGCACAGTCGCAACACTATACCCACTACTCGACACCCCCTCCGGCACCCAATACAACTGCCACACCGTCGAGACATTGGTCTCCTTGACATAGAACGAATCAAACAACTCCCCAGAGTCCGACTCATACATGATCCACGCCCCGTACCAGATCCACTTGTCGGACACCGCGTCCGAGGGCGTGTCATCGCCCGTGAAGCCAACTTCAGTCACTTCGTCCGCGTTCGGGCGGATGTACAGCAAAGTGTCATCAGGAAGGGTCACACCCTCGGTGAGAGCTTCAGCGAGGACTTCGTCGTCGCTGTAGGTCACTAGTGGTATGGAGTTAGTGCTGACGTAGTAGAGATCAAGAGAGGGAGAAACTAACTGGTGATGTCCGTCACAACGGAGCCGTAGGTCCAGTCGGAGGCGGTGCCGAAGTAGGCCAGTCCTATCATCGTCATCATCATTAGTGATGAGGATGAACATCTAGTATGGGGTTGGTGTACCATCGGCGTAGAACAACTTGAGGACATCAGAGGTGATTCCATAGCCGTACAGGGTGAAATTGCCGTCAGGATTGCGCTTGACTAGATCTCCTAATGGACGCAGCGGAGTGGCAGCCACGCTGCTGACGGCAGCGAGGGCAGAGAGCAGAGTCGTGGTGAATGTTGGCTTCATTGTTCGGTGATGATTTCTTTACTAAGGGAACGTTGACGAATATTGTAGGGAGTGTCATCTGTTTATATAGGACACTGTCCCATGACAAGCCGTGGACAATCTTCTCCGTAACCTTGGAGGTTCGTGATTGCTGAGTCTAGGCTAGCAGCCATCCTGTGACGCGTCATCGCAGCCGAAGGTGGATGGAAGGAAGCCGAAGTGGAGGAGCCAAGAATGCTGGACTTTCGCCTCATACCCACTAATCCTGGCTTACTCGAGCTAATCAGCAAAATGTAGCCTGATTTCAAGGCTAGGATAGAGCCAAATACAAGTTTAGCTTCTGCAGACAGCTCTTGGTCCACGCATAGTGCTTGATTTGGCGTGAAGGATTAGCCCCGTTCATTCACAACGCTGAAGGATCCGAGAGTAATTATTCCAACGAGATTTGTCATGATTACTGGATGGATATGCCGATTAAAGGTAGCCTACATGGCGTCTATGTTGCACACAGGATCTTGTATGTGCCCCCACTACGAAACAGGTTTAACACTGCCCCGGGAACCTCGCCTTGAACGCACGCATACATGACCACCCTGCTACACATTTGACCGCGCCTAAATAGTCTGCCGGAGAAGCTGCATCGTCCAACACTTCTCCCATTTGTGCCAAATTCTGCTTAACCCACGTACGTCGCTCATTGAGATCCCGCAAGACACGGCCAGGTACGAATTCAATGTCATCGAGTGAGCTGGACGCGGCCTCTCCCTCCAGGCTGACCGCGGGATCGGCCAGCAAGTCCAGACGCAGCGCCTCCTCTGCCAGTGCGAGGATCCAGTTCGAATCAAATGGCCCCTCTCGATGTGGCCACGAACGCAGCAGCTTGATGGCTCGCCATCGGATGCGATAGTCCCGACATATCATGGCCCCATCGTACAAAAGTGGCAGGACACCCACATCGATACTAATAGTAGGACGCTCAGGAAACCGGATCATGATCGACTCAGCCAATGAAACGATTCTCTCGAGGGCCGGCGTGAAGGCAGCCAGGGCAGTTTCACTACCCGCCAGCATCGCTGTTTCAAGCGACACCATGACGCCGAGGTATTGGAGATGAATCAACTCGATACTTCGCTGCTCTTTGCGATCCAGACGGTGGTAAGTGCTGCGATAGAAAGGCTCAAAGGATTGCCAAAACCGCGTGGCCAGAGAGCGGACCCGCAGCTGGGTCGACTGGATGGCGGCGTAGTCGCGCGTGATGTCTCCTCCTATAGCTGCATTCATGAACCGATAAGCAGCACTGGTGACCAGGCTGAAGGCAGCACGGGCTTCCTGCAAGCTGTTAAAGGGCACTGCCGATGTCGGCTGCGACTGCCACTGGGTTGGCACGGAATCAATGCACAGCAAAGGCCCCCCGACGCCGTAGTGGGCGGAGACGATGTCCAGCTGGGCAAAGGCAGCTACCAGACACCGTTCCACCCGTTCCTCGCGGGGCGTAGGCGCCACCAATTCTCGCTCCGCCTGGAGCTCGCGGAGGATGCGCAGGCCACTCTGGAGATGGGTAAAGGCATCGTCGTAGTGCCCCTGCAGCAAATCAGACAGAACAAACAGCAAACAGCAGAGCAGGGTCACATTGCGCAACCGGGGATCCGGGGAGGCCCGGCGTCGCGTCAGGATCTGAAAGGCACGGCCCAATTGCTCATGCGCAAAGCGCAGCCAGGGGCCCTGAATCCTCGTGGGGTAGTTGGCTGCCAGGGGCATGCCTCTGGCTTCCGAGTCTTGATGAATCGCGCTGAGGGCCACGGTCGCATGATACACCGCGGGTTCCGACTGACCCATTTGCAGCACGAGCTTCTGCCAGAGAGAGGAGTCGAACATCTCGCGGAAGGTGGGCACCGTGTGGTGCTGGAAATAGGAGAAACAGCGGCGCTCGTCGGAGGTGATGACCCATCGAAAGCCACTCCCCATGTCGGCACTGATCTTGCTCCATAATTCATTTTTCAAGGGCAGTCTCTGTATCTCATAGCCCTCGCACGCCCGACCTGTGGAGGTACATCTACGGCAGGCGCCAGGGGTTTCATCACATTTGACACGGCGAGCTCTACCCCAAGTCAGCAGCGACAGGTGTGCACTTGGGTCTTTCTTGCACCTACCGACAAGTGCGACATCCGGTTCGTGATCGCGTGCATTTTGATCGACGGCGTGTCGACCCCAGATGGGATGGTATCGGCGTGTCGGAATCGTCCATGCTCAGTATGGGGAATTTCAGTATGGGGGGAGGCTCAATGGCGGTTTGTTGTTTCCGAATCCTGGCAATCCCCGAAGAGGGGAGCAAAAGGGCGAATCACGCCGAGAAACACTAAGAATAAGCGGCAGCAGAATGGCATCAGCGCAGCCACTAAAGTGTCAGAACCCGTTTCTAGTGCGCTTTAGGCGTCAATTTTCATCTTTCGATCAATATGCTAGGTCATCCGAGAAAGGACTAGACTTCTGAGTCACTAGACTCAAAATGCGCATAACTTATAAGCTTGCTAGGTGCATGTAAGATCGTCAACGGTCAGATTCTCACAAATCCCCTTTCGACAGTCTTAATCCCTAATTAACTAACTATACAGTATTTATATTATATGAGCGTTCCGACGATTTGCTAAAGTCGTGATTTCTGATGGTGTTTCATAGCTATTGCGAATCAATAAATTGGCCATCGCTCTAGTATTAACTTTTCCGGGATTGTTTTTATGAGAATATCTAGGGAATATATATTTATTCTCTAAAAGAGTTCATTTCTAAAAGAAAAAAAAAAGATGGAAAATTGGGTTTGTGGTAAGGAACGAGAATTCTTGTATAACCAATATATACTATATCTTCTACTACTCCATACATAGAGTATATATATATACACTACAAGATAGAGTCGATGTTGAAACTCATACTACTAGGCCGATGACCTGGGTATTGAAGGCTGTAGCCGGTGGTAGCAACTTTATAAACGATTGCAGATTGAAAACTATCATTATATTGCAGTAAGAGTTGTTCTGGTTGCTGTTGGGCACACACGGTCACATGCTCCTGATTAAGTAATGAGTCCGTCTGAGATCCTCATCATCCACGTCCTCGTCTTATCCTCCTGCCACTTTATCGATCCTACCCATGTGGTTGACGAGATTGAATAACCATGGATGAGGAAGCGAACATTTTCTGTAATATATGCGGGGGTCCTCCAACGTATAGAAACCTGATCAAACGATCATCTCTTCAGTATCTTGCCGAAGAGGACCAACTCGGCGAACATGAGGCATACGATGATTACTGCACGTGTGGAGCGGGACAGGAGCGAGTATGCACTGGATGAGGGACTGCAAGTGTAGCAGTCAAGTATTCGAGTGGAAGCTAAGACAAGCGACTAGGGCCGGCATGCCACCTTCTGCAATTATCTGTTTGGATATGATGCGAGAGATATCTCCCTGAAGGACATCAAGGTACCGTCACTCGTGATTGTTCGAGGTCATTACTGACATCTAGGAATCAGTGGCTTGGTGATGTTCGTCTGGTAGCCCAGCAAATTCCAGATGCCGAGCTCTTCACTGAAAAGGACTCTGCGGACTTGCCTGTGGTGTCGCCTCTTGTATGTCCCTGCGCCTACATTGTCCAAGGCACGAAACTAAGAGGTTGATTTATAGGCGCAACACGTTGATCTCCAGTCCGGGCACTTTTTCTATCCACGACCGTACGGCGAAGATCCGAGGTCGAACATCCTAGAATGCAATCACGATGGATTTCTCGTTCACGATGCATGTTTGGAGATTCTCAAACTTGTATGGCGTGATACAATTTCAGCCACACGACCGATAGATTTACGGGATTTCGTCTCAGTTATGGAACAGGGCTTGGAGGATCGCAACAGTGACTCTTTCGATTGGGGGTATGGTAACACATTTAGTAAGGGACCTCGGTTTGAGCCTTTTGAGGGTTGGGTTCCGTGGGAAGATTCTGAGGTCTGCAACACCATCTCACATCGATACAGAGGACTAACCGAATATAAAGTGGACCGTGACGGATCCGAATGGGCCATTTGATCTCCGGCCATTAATCACCAAGGCGTCGACCGAAACTGACTCCAGCTTCACATTCCTTTTCAACCACGACAAGGAGATCCAGGAGGATTCGGACCCCAGGAAGCCAGATAATCTCTCACTTATTCCGTACGAGCTGCGATTCCGCATACTAGAGATGCTTCCAACTCACTCTGTGCTGAATCTACTCCTAGCGAGTCCTCATTTCAGGCAATGCGCCAAGAATCTACCGCGCAGTTTCTGGAAATCACGACTATTCTTCGACGTGCCTTGGTGTGCGGACATAGTACTGTCCCAGGTGCAGCAGAGAAGCAGAATTCAATGGAATGAGCTCCTTCGTCTGCTCAAGGACGCGGTCGCAGTGGCGGGACAAGATAGCGGTTCTTTGGAGTATTCGGCTTTCAAGAACCGTCGGCGCATCTGGCGTCAGTGCGAGCGGATTGTGAAAGAGACTGAGTCGCAGCAGTCGCTCAGTCGTTGAAGGGCCACTTCACTTCAATATCTAAGAGCTCATGGATGGATAGTAGACCGATCAAGGTGGACAGTTCCCAGCGTTTCTCATTCCTTGAAATTCCATATACGATGCATACTTTCGATGATGCATTGAACTCTCTTACTCAAAGGCCATGAAGACTCGCAAGCAGCCATTCTCCAATAGTAAACGAGCAAAGTAGCTCCTCCATTTCATTGTCCATAGACCTGGTATACTCGGTATTCTCTTCGATTGAGGGCTGCATTAACATAAGGCATTCCCAGAACACGTTCGCTTCATCTTTCCTCAAAGCATTGATCACAATACTCAGCCCCCGTTGTGTGGAGACTATATATCAATCCAGGACCCCTGGGACCATAGCCATATTTAGTACAAATCTTGATGAGCCCCATAGCTGTGACCGACCACTAGAAGAATTCTCCCCAAGTCAATTGGTCTTCACCCTGGTAAAAATAAAACCCCACCCCTGCACGCCGAAACCCGTAGTCCAAGCCTAGGAGGAAACCCCAACACAAACAGCATACCCAACCCACAGATTCGTGCAGTCAGATCCAATAGCCGGGTTCCACTGGTACAACTGGGCAAAGGTAAGATCATATCTCGACTCAATAGCGGCACATGAGTCTCCGCTCGCAACGGTATAATATGCATCGCAATTAGATGCGATGCCAGTTTGCACCGGGCCGTCTGGCCCAGTAGCCGTGGCTGTGCTTTGAGTACTCTTCACGCAATACGCATAACCTAGCCAGAGATTCGTGCATCCGGAGCCGACTATGGTTAGTTATTGTGTAAGCCGGCTTAAACTTATGTAAGTAACTCGGGGACGGGGGCAGCGCTTACTACTTGGGTTCCAAGAGTAGAACTCGCCAAAGGTGATGCCAAACTGGGCTTCAATTGATGTGCATGTATCTCCGGATTCTACCGTATAGAATTCTTGACAGTCGGCGGTAATGCCGGTCTGGGTAGGTGCTGCGACCGACGAGGTTGTCGTTGGTGAACCGGTGGAGGTAGAACCAACACCCACACAGATGGCACGGATATCGTAATATCCTAGACCCTTGAACAGTGCTGAATTACAGTCAGAGCCCATCCAGGTGTTCCATGCCAGTAGCGGCGTAGCTGTCAGGCTGAAGCCGGTCTCGATGTCGTCGCAGCTGTAGCCTGAAGGCCAGAGTCAGTATTGGCCAAGGAAACGGGACACATGCCGTCAGCACAAAGCGATAACTCACCACTGCTATTCTGATATCCAATAACTTCGGTAAAGCAGTTGCAGGTCGATATGGTCCCGGGTTCAGTGGCATTGGTGGGTAGACAGTAACTAGTGTCGTCGGTGTCCGCTGTGCCCAGATTTAGTATTCACTTTTTGGGCCCTGCCCTATGTCTGGCTACCAGATTCAACTCACGAGTGGCATTAGTTCGGTAAACGCAATAGCTGTTTCCAGACTGAAATACGCAATTAGTCGCGGGAAGACTAGGATTCCAAGCAAGGAGTTCATCTGTGGTAACGCCCTCGGCAGCTGCTATGTAGGAGCAGTCGTTCAGGCCATTTGTGTCGTCGTAGTTTCGATATGTCGTGCAATCAGCTACAGTGCCAGATGCCGTTGGAAGCAGTGAGGAGGTCGCGACGTATCCCGGGTGACTGCTAGCCGTGGGAATTGCGGTGTTGACCGAGGGGAAGGTAGCACTTGTGATCACGATGAACGGCGTCGTGACTGGATAACCAGAGTACGTAGTCAGGGTCCCCACCGGTGCTACACAATAAGCCTCACCAAGCTCCAGGTTTGTGCAATTTGCGTCGATTTCAGGGTTCAGAAAGTAGAAATCAGAGAGCGCAAGTGAGAATCGGACAGAAACAAGTGCGCAATTATCGCCTTCCAGAACCTAATCACCCTTGTTACTATGTAGTACCTGCGAGGCAGTGCCACGGATCGGCCATTGACAGGAATTTATAAAGCGTACCGTATACCATTGACTGCAATCCTTGTTGGTTCCAGTCATCGCATTTGTCGGCGCAGGTACGGCAGTCGTGGCGCCGCCCGTGTATCCGGTCGAACCGTTCGTTGGTGAGGCTGTGAAGTTTAGATAACCACCTGGTGGGCTGAAGGAACGATTAACTGCTTGGAAGATGACCATCTAGGAAGGAAGGGTGGACAGGACTACCTCACGCAGACCACATATCCGACATAATTTGGGCTGTTCTGACAGAGCGAGTTGAAGTTGGGATTCCATGAGAGGAACTGAGGGACAGTGACTCCAGTGATACTTCCAGCAACGCTATCACATGTGTCCGACGCTTGCCAAATGTATGTATCGCATTGTGGCGGTATGCAAAGGGTGGAGTTGACTGCGGCCGCAAAGTTCTGACAGTACAAATCTATACCATTGGCATATAGGAGATTATAGGTCGAAACGTTGAGCGAAAGAGCCACAGAGTTGCAGTCATCTGTGCTCTGTACTGTATAAGAGCCAGTGCATGTTGCTGGCGGAGTTGAGGTCGCTGTCGCTGTCGCGGAGTCACTAGAGTTGATAGCATATGGCGTGGGAGACGTGGTGGTATAACTGCCGGTAGCGCTGCAACTGGACACTAGTATACTGAAGTCGCTCGCGAGGTCAGCATCATAACCCAGCGGATTACTCAGCTGCAGAGCCCGGTCCCCAAGCCAGCAATCTGAACAAGCTTGGGTAGTGTTGAGGTACGGCTGAGTAGACCACGCGAGGATTTGCGGGTCGCAGTATTCACCAGTGCGTCTAAGGATTCAGCTGTGATAGATCAGGGAGAAGTTGGCTGATATGACCACTAACCTGTCAGTTCTGCATGAAAGGTTATACGTATACAGGTAATTGTCAACGATGAATGTCGCTGGTGCCATCCTAATAAGTAAATGTGTTTCGAGTCTAGGGCTCGCATGAGAATTTTCAATCTACCTGGATATGCGATATTGTCATATACAATGATATCGGTGGCGGCCGTGCAAGCACCTTTGATAGTATTTCTGGCGGCTTCCAGGGAAGAATAGCAAGAATCAACGCAAAGCTCAGTGATCTGATCCGTATCCAGAACTTTTCCACTGCGTCAAATGTCAACCGTGAGGATTATTTGAGCATGAATTTGCTTACCTTGCCGAAATCGGACGTAGAAAAGGGGGACATGTAACATTCGTCTCTAATGCACCTCGACACGCAGTGCTAAGACCAGGATAATCCATGAATGACGCTGCTCCTGAAAGCTGCTGTCCCCATGAAAGCCTCAAAGGAAGCATCCAGAGCAACACGCAAAAAGTCCTGGGTTGGAAAGTAGCCATTGCGGAAGTTGATCTATTGCCGATACGGCTACAACTGACTTGTTGGAGATATTTTGGATGGCTTCTGATCCTATGTGAGTTTCGCTAATGTTGGATAGTGGGGGACTCTGTCCACATATACTCCAGGTACTTACGTGTAATCGTCACGACTCAGGCTAATAGCAGAGCCGAGATTGGCGGGCTAGGGTTAATGCAAGTGTGCCTATGCTCAGAAATCTTAGTCTTCTCGTCGTGCATGCATTGGGACTGGTTTGAAGCGGGACATGGCCGGGTGTTGAAGTAATCTCGCGCTAAGTTGGAGATCGGCAGTCAGACTGGTGTTGCATTCCTTATCTGACATGCATATTCATTGAGTGCTTCAAGTGGGGTTGCGTTGATCTCGAACTCATGACCTGCCTGTAAGCCCCTCTCGGCCAGGATCGTGTCCTGTCACTGACAAATAATCGGCAAACGCGGTCTCGTGGATTGATGCTGGCTCAAGGTATTTGTCAATGAGATTAATGTAGATCTGCAGGGTGGCGAGCGGGGATGGCGAGGGGAGATGGGTTCCTGGAGGAGATAAGCAGCATAGTGATGGCTTCATGCAAGGATGCAGACAAGCTATCTGCAGCCCCCATACCACCTTGTGACCCTCAGTCTGGATCAGGTGTACAGCCTTCCTACGATTACTTTCCAGAGGCTGAAACTTGGCCAAGATCTGGTCCTAGTTCTTGTCCAGGATGTCATCTGAGCAGGTTGATTCAAGCCATAATTGATGTTGATCGACACGGACATACCGCGATAGGCAGGAATCACTGTCAAGGAATTCCCTTCCCGCCGACCCGGTCAGTCATCTGCCTGTTCGTGTCAGATACAGCCTCGGGCCCTCCCGATTCATCGCTGACAGGGTCGGGCATGAGCAGGGCTTTCGAATCGCCAGCCCACCGGGGAGGGGACATGTATATACTAACCATGTAATCCAGGATATGAAGTTGAGAGCTAGTGTCAAATATTGCCTTGTCCATACTTGTGATCACTCTCCCATACAGTCTCAAAGAGCCATCCCTGTAAAGCTCAGCTGGCCATGACGGATAACAACCGTCCTAGGAAGATCTCGCCTAGAAGCCTGATATGGACTCTCTTTCCAATTCTATTTCTGATCTCGGCCTATTCTTGGACAGGTCGATCCAAACCTCCACAGATCAGGGTAACCAGTCGGTCTGAGAACCTCTTTGAAGAAAAAACCAATCTTGCAGGAAACATCACGTTGAGACCGCGAGACACCTATCAATGTGGCCCAGGAAATCCATGTAGCAACGGCGCATGCTGTGGGGGAAGTGGTTATTGCGGATATGGCCCGACGTACTGCGGCGACGGATGTGTGTCGAACTGTGATGCAAAGGCCGAGTGCGGCCAGTATGCAGACACCCCGGGTAAGGGGTGTCCTCTCAATGTCTGCTGCAGTCAGTACGGATTTGTAAGTGGCCCAGGGCACCAATGAAGTGATAAGAATCCGAATCTGAAGCTGATATACCCTTCCAGTGTGGCACAACAGAGGAATTCTGTGGGGGTATGTAACGCCTGCTGGGGATGCTTACACAGGTAGAGTTTGTTAATTTGCAACAGACAATTGCCAGAGTAACTGCGTTCTGAACCCCCAACCTCCACTCGGTGGCGCTCCTGTTGGTATCCGTCAGAACAAGATGATCGGATACTATGAATCGTGGTCTGCTCGCAAGGCATGCCACAAGGTGGCCCCAACCGATTTACCACTAGACGCATTGACGCAGTAAGTATGCCCCATTTCCAACCGCAGAGGCGGGATTTCAACAATGACTGATTTTACCTCGTAGTGTGAATTTCGCCTTTGCGTACATCGAACCAAGCACATACCAAGTGGCGACAATGGACGAATCCACGCCTGCGACCTTGTTCCAGGACACTACAAATGTCAAATCCATAAAGCAGGATATCAAAGTCTTTGTTAGCATCGGTGGGTGGTAAGTGAAAAGTCTCCTTATGGATTGATCAGTCAGTTTCGAGTCCATCTAAGGTACATGATAGGACATTCTCGGACAATGGCACCTCAACGCAGCCTCTATTTGGTGAGATCGCAGCGGATGCTGCAAAACGACAAACCTTCGCCAATAATGTCGTGCATTTCATGAAGCAGTATGGTATGTAATAACGCAGAGGTGAAAAAATAAAGAAGAAGACAGTAGTGCCTCCCCCGTCCTAAAATATCCGGTCTAACCAACAGAACAGGGTTCGATGGCGTTGATATTGACTGGGAATATCCTGGTGCCCCCGATAGACGCGGCAATCCCGAGGATACAGATAACTATGTCCTCCTTCTCAAGACCATGCGGGAGGCATTTGACGCCAGCGGAAGCACTTATGGCCTTACCTTCACAGCACCATCCTCATATTGGTACCTGCGCTGGTTCGATCTACCGAACATGGTGAAATATGCAGACTGGATTAATCTCATGAGCTATGATCTTCATGGCGCATGGGATGCTACCAATCCAATTGGAAGCATCGTCCAGGCTCATACAAACTTGACTGAAATCAAATTAGCAGCTGACCTATTCTGGCGTGTCAATATCCCGCCATCCAAGGTCGTGATGGGATTTGGGTTCTATGGCCGGTCATTTACTCTCTCTGATCCTTCTTGTACTGATCCAGGCTGTCCCTTCAGTGGTGCATCAGAGCCAGGCCCGTGTTCTGACGCTGGGGGGATTCTGGCCTACTACGAAATCATGGCCGCACTGGACGGGTCGACAAGCTCGTCCAAACGAGCCACTATCAGCCCTACGCATGACAAAACAGCGGCAGTTAACTACTTTACATTTGATAAAAACCAGTGGGTCTCTTATGACGATGCGACGACGTTCAAACAGAAGGTCGACTGGGCTGACAGCGTTGGTCTCGGTGGAGGGATGATTTGGGCGTCAGACCTTGGTTTGCATGTCGAAGCTCTCGTGAAGATTCCATGTCGTTGACTGTATTGCTAGACACGGACAAGTACACAGCGCATGGAGCATTGACCGGCAAGACAATTCAGTCGAATCCATCTCTTCAAGCTGTCAACAAGGCCCTTTCAAATCCAGTGGCTGTCGTGGAGGACCTAGCGGGTTCGAATGGTCAGAACTGTTTTGTGTACAAGGGCAAGTGCGTTAATCTCAACGACAATAAGGCCATGTCCGATGCTTGTGGCCCGGGCAACACCGTCGTCGGGTGGGATGATGACGGCTGCGGCAAGAAGAGCTGTGTAAGTGCCTTACGCTAACTGAGGGTCTCACCATGACTGACAGAGGCTCCAACCAGCATTGTGGAAAGCCAGTGTGCTGCCCCACGAATAGCGCTCCAAAGTCCTGTATCTGGCGCGGTGACGACAATGGTGGTGGCGCCGGTAGCGACTGCAGTGCCCAGTGCCGGCCCGGTGAACTTAATATCAAAGGCATCCGGTCATCGTGGGGAGGCGGGTTCCTGAACGATGGTGACACTGATAAATGTGGTAGAGGATGGAAGGTGTTTTGTTGCCCCGATCCCGACTACGCAACCGTCACCAAAGGATGCTCTTATGCAAAATGGTACGTCTTCTTTCTGATGTTTGAGATACGAATCTAACGTGAATTGGACAACTTACAGCCGCTCCTCCTGCCCAACTGGCACATCGGAAGCTTTCAAAAAATACGATGATTGCTGGTTCGGCGGTCAGAGTTACTGTTGTCCCGACCCTGTCGAGCTGACAGGATGCCATTGGGAAGGCGGCACCGGCGGTGCAGACTGCGCCAATGCCAACTGCAATGCGACAGAAGTGGAGGTTGATAGAGCAACGTATGGAGACCAGTCCACAGCGTGTGATTGTACGTTCAGAACCTTGACCAAACCAATGAACCCTAAGCAGAGAACCTAGCTGGGAGAGACTTGGGTGACAAGCTAACTCGGACTTGGTGACAATAGGGAATCGACAAAAAGCCATGTGTTGTACTATCAAGACAGCGCCACCTAAGCCAGCCACCTGCAGTGCTGATCTATGCAAGACGTTTCCGGGCTACTGCTCCACTGACGATAATGATGAAGGTGCAAACGACTGGGCCAAACGGGACTTGGCACTCCTTAGAGGAAGCGACAAATCGCTGTCGCTCGAGAAACGCGGCAATGCCGAGACCTACTATCCAAAGCATATTAGGGGAGTCAGGGTCATAGCGTGGGCATATCCGGCCCTCCGTGCACTGTATAATGAGTATCCGGCACTCTACCAAATCCTGCGACGGTGGTTCCGTCTCATCCCAGGATACTGTGTTGCTCCCTCAATCAATTCGGGGACTTTTGCAAGAGAGAACCAAGTGCCGTCCTCGGACTTGGCAGACTTGGAAGCCGAGCATCCGATTGATCGACAACTCGCAGTGTATTTTCTCGACTCAACTGTTACTGGGGTCCTCCCGTCTGGGGATCAATCGTCACTGCCTACCATCGATCCCGAGCTTCTCAGACAGGTTTGGTTGGCGGATAATGAGGCACTGGGGAACGAAGCTCGGATCGGGGGTCCCAATGGAATTCAACCCAATACGCCAAATGATCGCTTCATGGAGGCATTCGGGTCGGACACCTACCCGTACCCCTTCATCGGCGTGGGCCGGGACATCAACGGGGCCAAGGGCCGCATTATGAAAGGCAGTGTGCCTTGCGCGTTGACTAGGATCGACACGATGGCGACAACCGCCGTTGAGAGCGACTCACAGGACGACGTTGATACACTCTTACAGTCGATTCGAGTAGTAAGTGGACGAGCCTTCTAAAAGCATCAATGTGTCCTCTCCATTCGAATACACTGCTCAGTGTTGACTCACTCTTCTTAGGCCTTTGCGGTGTTCGATTACCTCAACGATCCGGAGGTGTCGATTCGCTTCAATGCTGTGCGTCAGCAGATCTACCTCCAGGCTACTTATATAGAACGCGATGCCGGGATCCCTAACTTCGCCGCTTGGTGGGATCAGTGGCTGACCAACTATCTTGCTACGACTCAGGAACGGATCCGAAGCTGGGCTCGTGATGCGATCAATCGCGCCGCAGCGCCGTTTGTGCAGGCGCATAATGAGGAGGTTGATCTGTTTACCTATGCGCAAGTGATTGGTGCCTTGGAGGCGATGTTGGAGGAAGTTGATAATATTAGGTTTCCACCCGACACGTCCATGCGGAACCCTCAGCCATGAGAGACCCGTTAGAGTTGGATGCTGGGCGAAGGAGTACAAATTGCTTGAGGGCATCGGAAGTGAATACGGGTTCTATACAGCTCTTGACTGCAATCTGGATTAGAAGTCCGAAGGTGTTATTGATATGGTATTTAGTCACAATGGCGCGGGCTTGCAGAAAGAGGGCAAGTCTCAAAACAAGCAAAATCATCTCTGGAATATGTATACTGCTGCATATACTCGTAACGTTCGTAAAACCGGAAAAGCCGCAACTCCATCTTGGGGTTTATGGTTCATTAACACCATACAAGCGGGTAAGTCCACCCTGTGGGGTCTGTAGTGTGGACAGGGAGACAGAAGCTCGTATGCTGGACATCATCGAAGAAGGGTGCTCGACGCAAACAGTTATCGCCGTCTTCCATCGGCCGTGGTTCATTCAGCGATCTGATCGGGTTGCGTACCTGGAGCATGGACGATTAGTGGAGTTTGACACCACAGGCACATTGCTGGCGCGGGAGTCGTCACACTTTAGTGAGTCGTATGAAGCGATGCAGCAGAGCGTCGGTGAATATAGGTAGTGGTTGATATGCGAGATGTCACTTGGTTCTGATTATTGCCATCGGTGGTTCCATATACCGGTTTTTCAGATGTCTTTTGCTACTACAACACAGCGAGAGGGAAAAAAAAAAAAAAAAAAACCGCAAGCCCACAGAACACCGTGACGGGTAGATCTGCCTTACATCTACGGTGGAAGATCGAGCGAATTACAGTAGATGTGGAAAGTGGAGAGATGCATGGAATTTTCTGCACCGACAGTAGTAGTCTAGTAGTCCCTGCCGATCACAGCATATCAGGTTGATTGTACATATCGTCGTGCTCCTTCTCGCGACCCTCCAACCGCGACAACTGCAGCCGCTTACTGGCCGACCGCAAGACACCGTCACGCCCGTCCACCAACGGTCGCACCCACTGCTGGACCACCTCGGGATTCTTATCTTTGTCTTCTGCGGCCTGCACGGGAAACCAGGTATCGGCGAGGCCGGTCGGAAACCCGTTAATGTAGATATTCTCCCACTGTCCGCGAGGCACCAGGTAAGTCTCATGGAAGATGGCCAGGTGCGGATGGTCCTTGGCGATGCGCGACCACCAGCGCACGCCGTCCATGTGGACGTCGTCGTGGGCGAACTGATGCAGGGCGGCGTAGTCGCGGAGGTAGAAGACGGTCATGGTCTCGTTGCCCGCGGCACTGTCCGATTTGATCCAGTGCGAGGAGCCCAGCAGCCCGTATTTGACGGGGTTGGCCCGCATGCTCCGCATCATCTGCTCGGCACTGTGGCCCAGGGCTTTCATGCCTGGGGCGAGCATCCCCAGTGGATGGTGGCAGCGCGCCCCCAGATGGAAGACCACGATCGATTCTGATGCGGGTTCACTGCCAAATGACCCGTCCGGTCGGGGATACTGGGCGCTGCGTTTGGTCGGGATGGATCCGGCCAGGTAGCGGTTGGGAGTCAGGTGGCAGGCCATCAGTAGATGGTCGATGGTCCGGTAGAGGAGGATAGCAGCGGTTGGAAGTAGCGAGAGAGGGCCTAGTAGGAGGCATGCACACCCTTGCAATAGCCCGCCTAACAAGAGCCAGGAGGAGAGGGTGAGATTGTCCCGAATCATGGGTGAGATGGAGTCCGTGTGGTCGGGCAGGGGAGTCGGGCCATCGCTACGGTCGCGCGGGACGATTTTGGGTGGGAGCAGCGGTTTGAAGGTGGCCATGGTTTGAGTATAGGAGGGTTACTACCTGGGAGGTACCTGGATACCATGTGGCGCGGGGTGTGCATTTATAGGACGGCGAAGGGTGAGTTGGAAGACATCGGGCACTGCCCTCCTTCGCTGACCTGTTCCAACTGATGAAGCAGCGGTGGCTTTGACTATGGCCCCCGCAGGAGCTTGCGAAGGGACGAATGACAGGCGCCTCGGCCGTAAGCAATGCTCCAGGCGTAGTTAGTGGAGGTAAATAAATGAATGGATCCACCCGTTGAATCCTGGTGAGTTCTCGCATGATTTTTTCCGTATTCGCTGGCGGCCAAAGTAGTTTGGGTTCTCGTGTTTGGCGCGGCAGGCCACTCACAGCGGACGGGTGGATCAGGATGCTTCACTCCATACAAAACTCTGGATGAAGTAGGGGAATGATGAAACTTGAAGAACGGGATGACAATGGGATTAATGCGCAACTAGTTACACTGCAGGAAGAAGGAATGCCGAAAAAGGTCCGGGAATCCAGGCAGCCGGAATGCTGGTGGTACCGAAGCAAAGGTTCCTTCTGATCGCATCAAATCATGAAGAAAGCCCTATAAATCCATCGAGCTGCAATGTACAACCGCTATACTTTGATGTAACTTCCGTGGCTGTTGAAAAGCTCCAGTCCATCTCCTGGTGGATCCGGTGATGATCCCTTGAGGCTTATCTGTGAGGCATCCCTTTGGATGTTAAGCTGGGTGCTGGTTAGGTATTGAGTCGCGCTAGAAACACCGAGTAGCCCCCTGTTCCTGTTCGAACTTCTCCCAAATAAGCTAGTGGAGCCACTATGAGCAATTGTATGATATTCATCTTACACGAGTCAGAAGAACTCACTCCCAACCACCCATCAGTGTGTTTCGGATAAACATTTCTCCCACATTGCCTTTAAGGCATGAGTCACACCAGTGAAGCCAAGCAAATGGAGGATGGACAGGAAATCGATCTGTCTACAGGCTATGTAATCTACAAGATTGAAAAAAGAGGCTCCTGTTATGGATAGTTTGAGTGACGAATCTATTCAAAGACGGCGGACAAAAGGACAAGTAGGTATGTCTGCAGCAGGTGCTATGACCTCCCTCAGGAAGAACCCACGGATGCGAGAACACCATTTTTCTTCTAAGAACCCAGCCCTAAAGTGTTATAGAGTTGATGAATCAGGTAAGCAAGGTGGACGAGCAGGCTGCGAGGTTCAATGTTCAGGATGAGCTGGACAGTTTTCAACACCATTGGCGAAGATATACGGTAGCACCAGTCAGCCAGTATGATTAAAGGGGAAATTTTAGTAAGGTCTGAGAGAGTAGTGAAGATATCTCTGTGCTTAAGATGTACTAAGGACTAGTCGTACTGGAGATGCTCAATTGGGATGGATAAGTTGTGGACTACGAATATTATATACTATGGAGGAATTCATCTTCAATCGAATGCAAGGTAGCGAGCAAAAATTAAAAAAAGAGAAAAAAATAAATTATAAGATATAAGACAAAATAAAAATGTGTAGCTTGCTGCCTGTAGAAATTTCATAGGGATTGTATCATCCTCCAACTCTCTGAGTTTTAATAGTAGCTGTAGTAGAAAGCGAGCATACTGTTCGACTACGGATAACTATGCCGCTCCTCCTGCACACAAACGATACTGTTGGTGCCTCAGGCAGAAACCGGACTTTCGCCAGCTGACGGTCTTTTGATCGGTAGTTCAAGTGACTTTGCTCCCATGGCGCACCGGAAGAAGAAGATCAAGTACCCACTGACAAGTGTACTAATGACTACTAGCAGTTGAAGCGTCCACTGCCAGTCAATTCCAGCCGCGATGGAGATTTCCGGATGGCACAGGGGACCGCACCGCAGCCAACCAGACGGTCGCAGTAGCCGCCCGGCAGCGCAAGGCTGTTAGTATTTACTATTTATGATCCCTCCAGAAACCCCCTCTTCTTCCCCTTCACCACCCCAGATCTTTGCATCTTTAGATTGCGCGTTGCTCCTTTCATCCTACTATCTATCTTTCTACCAACATGGCGGCCAGTGACCTGCTGGGCTCTCTGCTCAAGTATGCCTCCTTCTCGGCCGCCATCGCGGTCGGCTTATACGCGACTCTCTTGGGCCTCCTAACAACCCAAACATTTCAATCCCACGTGGTGTATCTGCACGCTATCGAAATGACATGGTTCAAGGACCTCAATGTCCCGGAGACTTTTGGCTTTCTACGCAATCAGGTCACCCCTTTCACGATCCGGACCCCCGATGGGGAGCAGCTCTACGCTTGGCACATCCTACCCGTGGAACTGTACCGCCAGCACGAACAATCCCTGGTCGCGGAGCCCGCAGGAATGGTCTCCGACATCACCTCCCGGCTCGCCTTTCAACTCCTGCGCGACGATCCCGACGCTCGCTTGATCGTGCACATGCATGGTGCGGGGGGCACGGTGGGTTCGGGATATCGCGTTCCTAACTACCGAGCGCTGTCCGCTGGCCAGCCGGAGAAGATTCATGTTCTTACCTTTGATTATCGGGGGTTCGGACGGAGCACTGGTCAACCGTCGGAGGTGGGCCTGATCACCGACGCCCGTGCGGTGGTCGACTGGGCCATGACGGTCGCTGGCATCCCCGCCTCTCGCATCCTCATCTTCGGCCAGTCCATGGGGACCGCCGTCAGCCTCGCCATCACTCGCGACCTTGCGGTCCAGTCTCCCCCCGTGGTCTTTGCGGGCACCGTGCTGGTGGCCCCGTTTGTCGATGTGGCCACGTTGGTTTCGACCTACCGCGTGGCGGGCATCATTCCGATCCTGTCTCCCCTTGCGCGCTTTCCCTGGCTCTTCGAAGCCCTGCAGCGCTTCATCCAGGACAAATGGCTCAGCAAGGACCGCATTGCCGAGTACGTGCGGGCCAACGAAGTGAACGGGGAAAGATATCACCTTACCATCATTCACGCGGAGGACGACTACGACATCCCCTCGCACCATAGCCAAGCCGTATTCTGGCATGCTGTGCGAGGATCGGTGCCCGGAGGCATCAGCTACGATGAGCTAGAGCTCAAGAAACTAGACGCTCAAGTAGACCTTGGGGCTGCTGGTACTGTCATGGAATGGAAGACCGACCATGGCATCATCCGGGAGCAGATTCTGAAGACTGGTTTGCATGATGTTATTATGGGGTATCCGGTAGTTACTATGGCCGTCATGCGTGCCTTTGAATCGGCAGACCCAGCGTTCACGCATCTCTTGCACGGAAACTAGGTTGAAATGTGGATAGATGAACGCGATATTTTATGCATAATGTAGATTCTGTTATGTCTCGTGTCGTGTATTTGAGCCTTCCGCATGGAAAGAGAATTTTACGTGAGTAGATATGGGCTTTCCTACTCACTACTCAAACATGTGAAATGTTACAGTATGTGAAGTAAATAATAATCTGCACCTGTCCCTAAGTATAAACGCCTTGCCCGTCCCATCGAAATTACTACATCAGTGTCGCATCCGTTCGCAAGTTCATCGGCAGCCGGACGCAAGAATCCTTCAGGACTCGAAGAAATGCGCCCAACTATCAGAGAGGTCATAGGTCTTATAGATGGCTGGTTCCTCTGCCCTGAGCGCGGCAAAAACCTCGCCCATCATCACAACGCGACTGATGATATAAAGGACCGGAGAAGCGAGACTGATCATCGTCAACGGACCACCCCACCGAACGACCACCTTTTCGAAATGCATGAACACCAGCATCGACAACATCGAGACCAACGCAGATGCCCGCCACAGCCAGCTTTCGGCCACTGTAGGAAACGCGGTATCCCAGCATGCCAAGTGGAGGGCCCCGAACGAGATTCCGAAGAGGCAGGTGAGCGGCCAGATCTTCGATCGGTACAGTTGCGGGTCCCAATGCGCCACTACCACCTCATTCTTGATGTGAATTCCCTCGTCCTTGGAGCCCAGAAGCATCCTGCGGCTACTTTGCGCTTCGTCATCGTGTGGTTCGGCGTCCCGGTTGGCGGTCCGGCTAGCCAGCTGCCGGGCGTATTGCATTTGCTTGTCCTCCTCCTCTTTCTCGAACACACGCGGTGTCAGATACCACGTATTCCAATATGTCATTTGTACCTTGAGACCTTCGTTGTCGAACTTGTTGCTCACTGCCATGCTTTCGAACGTCTCTCTTTGCTCGGTACTCATCTCTGGCAACTCCACAATGGACGGGGAACGGATATCTTTCGGCTTATCCCACCAGAAGAAGTACGTGACGATGAAGAGCGGGATGTATCCTAGGGTCATGGCCTCCAACTGAGACAGGGGGAGACTGTGTACACCCCGAGTGATGCATTGAGCAACAAACCAGGTGACCTGCACCAAAGCCGCCAACTTGGCGAAACTGTCTGCTTTGCTTTTATCGCGGATATCATCCTCCAGTAGACCCCAACTGGCATGGTCCCCCCAGTCGACTAGGTTCTGTTCCAGCAGCCATGCGTACTGATTCGGCCAGATGACCCGATCTCCCTTGGAGGTGCGGTATCGGAGGGCGAGCATGCTGATGTAGAATGCATGGATCGCGTGGAATTCGCCGTTGGTGAATCGGGCACAGTCGGCTTCCATCCGGCGGCATTGTGCCCATTCTTGCAATCCTTCCACGGCTATGAACTCGGGCGCAATGATTGCCTTGAGAAAAAGCGCGAATTTGTGCAGCGTCGCATATACTTGGTTTTGATATACGCGGGGATGGATCACGACCCAAGTGCACAAGAAAATGGTCGTGAGGCAGCTGGTGATCACGCTAAGTGTGCCCCGACCGGTGGGCTCTGTGGTCCAGCCCACCAGATGTGTGCGTGATTGTATCGATGTCGTGTGGGCGTCCGTACTGTTCATCTTTTGTGGGATGCAGCTCTACCCTGGGAGCAGGTTCGTTGTATACATTCATGAACAGGAATGTCGAAAAGCGCCGAGAGACCGAAAAGGGGGAACCTCGTAGACTGGCCATCTTATGAACTGTATGGGCTTTATCCAACGATACTACCTGCAGGGGACATTCTCGTGGAGCAATCAGATACTTTGTATAGCCGCCGTCTCCTGATAATGCTAACTATATTTAGCGTACAGCGCGTAGCAACAGAAACACCGGCAAAGGAGCTAGAAGCGGGGTCAACGACCACTCTGACATGGGCCATCTAATGATCATCCTAAGACTTGTCCTTCTGCGAGCACTCCGCAAGGCTGGCGTCACGTTTCACCTTCCATATGAGGCGATTGATAGGTTGAAGCTGCGAGTAGCCCCAAACTGACCAATGCCCCTGTTGACAATCCCAGACAAATGCTGTCTTTGCTTCGCAGAACCAACAGCCTCGTACTGAGATATACGGTGGGACACTCGCAATTCCCTAGCGACAAGGCTAGAAAAGTTGTGTCACCAAGTCGCACTGTGCTGTTCGCACGAACTTCAGAGGCTGGGACTAGGGATGATTGTGCCCTGCCACATTGGATAGTTATCGGGGTTTTTCAAGTACACCACCCGCCTAGCGGTTCATGTTGAAGATATCAAAGAGGACAGATCGAGCCGAGTTTTATCTATATCGAGTCGGCTAATGGCCCTGGTCATTGCAGACAACTTCTTGTCGTTCAAGGTAAATCATGGGGAAAGACTGTCTACAGAAAGCAGAACGAGGTGCAATTTAGGGTGCGTGGTTGGTTGCCAACCAACCCTATACTCGCTCCCACAGCACGTCTTGAGCCAAAATCTACTGTGGCAGGTCAGGTCTGAATCATGATTGAGCGTGGCTTTCCTGCAAGGCGACCAATCAATGGGTGGGAACTGCGACCGACAACTGACCGGCTATGGAGAACTTGTTGTCTTCGGCGAGAACACTGATTGAGAAACTTGAGAGGAAGAACATTGACATCCCTTGATAGCCGCGCGCTTCCTATGATCTCGACCGTCGCAGGTTAATTCAGGAGAGGCCTAGCACTCGAAAATCGTAGTCAGTCAAACCATGCTGGTCAACAGTCGTCAGTAACACACGCTAGATAGCCAGTCATCTGCTCTCAGGAGACCTTAAATCCAGTGGAAGAAGGAGACGCACCGCTTGTGGGGAGCAGCTTATCTTGCATTTAAGCCGACCCACTGGCGGCGATAACCGACCAACCGCGGCGAAAGAAGTGCCTGTCAGCAGGATGGCCCTTGCGGGGGTTTGCTATCGCCGCTTATCGCGTGCGGAGAAGCATCGAACCGGCTAATCGCATTTATGTGCATGATATAGCCCGTGTCTGGTGCTTTGACATGTTCGCCTCTTCTTCATTATTCTTCTTCGTGTTCAGTGAAAGATACCTAACCACTCATGGCAGAAGGTCGTCGATCTGCCCGAGCGTAAGCCATCCCCTGGTGATTTCTTACTCCGGATAATCAGCTCACTCGAGTCATTTCCAGATGCGACGAATGCCGCCGCTTGAAGGAAAAATGCGAAGGAGGAATCCCCTGTCGTCGATGCGCCCACTTCCGGCGTCCTTGTGAATCCAAAGCCCTCGCCTCGCGCGCCCGAGACTTTCGCGTCTATGTGCCTAGGTGAACTTCACATCTCTGCCATCTGGGCACAGTGGTAGGCTAACCTATTGGCTGCAGGTCACGACCCGCGAAATCGGAGGTACAAGAGTTGCTGGACCGTTGCAGGTACATGGAGCAGATCTTGAAGCACACGATCGAGGATATCGCGCTGGACACCAAGAGCTTGGCCCGTCTGGCCAACTCTCTCGCTACCAGTAAAGGCTCAGCCCAGACCGAGGTAACTAGCCCAGCTGGACTCGCCTTGGAGGAAGAGGATTGTACCATCGACCCGGTGGGTGATACCACTACGCGTGCGTCTTGCTCTTGCAATAGACATGTCTGGATGATAGCTGAGATATTGTAGACTTCTCGGGAGAATTCTCCTACTGGAACTTTTCCATGCGCATCAAGCAGCGCATCCAGAGTCGCATGCGAACCAAGAGTCCCGACCGCGTGTCAGGATACTGGCGGGCCCAGCATCTCAAGACCAACGAGCATTTATCAGCGGCACTGGCATGCTTTCCCCCTCGCCCAATCACTGGCTTCCTCGTCAAGACCTTTCTCAAGTACGCTGCTACGCATTGGTTTCTCGTCGAGGAGGATTGGCTGCTGGACCGTGTCCACCGATTGTATACCGACCCCGCGAGTCTAGGGGATACGGCCGCCGCGGTCGCCAGCATTCTACTCTCTGTCCTCGCGATCGGAACTCAATATGCGCATCTGGAGTCCCCTACCGATCGAGATCCCAAGAACCAGACGTCCTCCTTCTCCGAAGAAGATGTGGGGGTCCGATTCTACGAGCAGTCTATCCGATTGCTCCCGGAGATCATCGAACTTTCCTGCTTGGAGAGCGTACAAGCCTGTCTCCTGCTTGGATATTACGCCCTTCCAGTGGATGCCTCTGGCCTCGGGTACATCTACGTCAATCTGGCGGTGCGTCTGGCGATGCAAAACGGCATGCATCGTAAATGCCGTCGGGATGCATTCAGCCCGGTGATGATGGAGACGAGGAATCGGGTCTGGTGGACCGCGTATTCCCTGGAAAGGTCTGCCACCGTCACCATTACTGTGGACCTCGCTAACATCGTCAGATTGATCTCGATCTTCCACGGACGACCCCTGTCCGTGCATCGCGGAGATGTGGACGCAGACCTTCCCCATGCTCGGGGGGACATGGGCCAGGTACAGTCCGCCTGGAGCCCACAGTGTGCAGTTATTTCGATCCAGATGCTAGACTGGCTGGAGGAATTCCTCCATGACATGTCAGTTCGCGTACCTTGTTTACTAATTTCCCTAATTACACTGACCACTGTATAGATCCCGTCTCAGACACGCCCAACCAGCAGGGCTACCCGTCATCATAGGCCAACTATTAGCCCGCAAGGAGTCCTGGAACCGCTGGTGGGCCGCTATCCCTGGCACACTTGTTCACCCAGACCAGCCCGGATACCAACCAAATCGTGCCGTCATGCACCTGTGTCTGGAATCGTGCCTCTTGCGCATGTTCGTCGGCCGCCCGTTTCTCCTTCGCAAGGAGACACCTAATCGTCCGGACGCAGGACCCCATGCGCCTTCGGAGACACCTGAGATCCAGGCCTCCGAATGTGACAGTCTCATCGGAGATTGCATCCAAGCTGCTCAGGAAGCACTAACAATCTGCCGTCAGCTCCGCGATCATGGACCGGGATTAGCACGAGCGTCCTACCTGGAATACAGCGCGTGTCGGGCGGCCTTGCTGGTGCTGATTGCATTTTCGGTGCAGAATCTCTCGGATGGCTTGCGCGAGCCCATGCGCGAGGGCCTTGCCCTGCTCCGGGAGATGTCCGCAGCGGGTGATTCTGCACGGTCTGAGGTCTCCCTGCTCGAGGCACTGGAGAGGTCGCTGGCGCGCTTGCAAACCGTGGCACAGCGGGCCGAGCCAGCTGCGGAATCAGCGGCAGTGGTGTCGGACTACGAAGCCTTTCGGAACTGGGGCACGTCGTGCAAGAAGCCTGCACCGGATGGGGCCCCATCGCATCCAGACACGGTGGATCCGTGGACGGTTCCGCTGGATGGAACGGAGCAGCTGCCCCAATTCGATCCAACGCTGGATCTCTCCATCTTCGGCGGTGCTAACCTATCGCCGTCGGCGACCTGGCCCACCCGCACGGAGACGCAAGTGTTGGAGGAGTTCCTGGCGGGATCGAGTCTGGATCCGATCTGGACGCATGTTGATCTTCCATAGATTACAATATACTACACTACAATAACATGTAACATACTCATTCCATACTATTTATTCATTTTCTCGACGCCGCAATAATCTTCTCCGCCATCTCCGGCAGTGTCTCCGACACCACATCCAACGGCGCATCAAACACCTTATACGACCCCTCCTTCTCATAAACCGTACAATACGCACCACGGAACCCAACCTTCGTAGCCGCAGTAACATCCCACAAATGCGCCGCCGCGAACCACTTCTGCCCATCGCCACCACTGCTCAATCTCTCCCACGCAGGCCGATACGCCGCCAACGCCGGCTTCGCCACGCCCGCGGTATCACAACTCAGGAAATTCTCCAACGGCATATCCACGCCCGCCCGCTCAAAGTACCCTCGGACCCGCTGCGTATCCCCCGTCGTCAAACACCAGACCGTGAACCCGGCGTCGCGGAGCTTGGCGAAGCATTCGCGTGTTCCCGGACGGAGTTCGAGGGCGGCATAGCCCGCCACGCAGGCGTCGCGTTGCTCTGGGGTAGCGAAGCTGTGCGGGTCAGCGATACCGATCATGGCGAGGGTTTGGTAGAAGAGTTCGGTGATGACGATTTTGTAGGGTTTGTAACTTTCGGAGATGGAGAGGAAGGTGAATTGGAGCTCGGCGTTGGTCATCCATGTGAATCCGAGGGCTTGGGCGGTGATGTGGTGCGCTTGGAGTTGGGGGCCGAGCGTGCGTTCGATGGTGGCGTAGAAGGCGTCGAAGGATACGCAGGTGCCGACGACGTCGAAGACCACGTGGTTGGGCATGGTGGTGTTGATCTGTAAGCTGTGGAAGGAGATGTGATTGAGGAGAAAATGTGTGGATGTGAATGTTGTGGTATCGAGGTTGATTATTGAGGGGTAACGCGTTATCGCGGGGGAAGATCGTGGCATCAAATAGTGAATGGGTGGGCAGTCGCCGATACCGGGGATCTATGCAGCACCTTTACCTAGTTCAGTAGGACGGGCCGGTCGCATTTGGAGATGCAGCTGCCAGGCGCTAGACGGAGACTAGAGCAGGTCTAATTGCAAGTCAAATCAGGGGAAACCGACGATATGCGACCAGGTGCTGATACTTGATAGCGCGTTGATAAGGCCGGTTGATAGCTGGCGTAGTTATCGTGCTGACACCACAGTTTGACAGCGATGATCACTCTAATAGCTTGACTCATGTGATTAGTATGATGGTGTGTTTGTGTGTATGTCACTCAATTGTCTGCCTGAATGCAGTTCTGGGTTCAGGTTGGGTAATAGTCTTCAGTAGTAGTTGACTCTTTTACTGTAGGTATATACTTAGCAGCGGCTACTATATTGACAACACTTTGATGAAAACTAGAGTAGAAGTACTAATTGAAGTTACTGGCTGGTAATACACATGCTATTAAACTAAAGAAACAAGGTATATACATCACTCCCACAAAATATTCAATCGCCGTAACCCTCGTTTCGGTTTTGGCTCCGGCTCCGGATTCTTCTGGTAATGCTCGATGAATGGCCGCACTGGCACATCCTCCAGCGGGATGATCTTCGACTTCATCCACCACTTGTACCCAAAGTACAGCACAAAAATGATAGGCACGTTCAAGTACGACGAGATGAAATTCTCGGTATCCCATTGCCCATGGATAAACGTCTCATATCCACCCGTCAGGAACAGTAGGCAGAACAGACCCAGCGTGATCCAGGTACTCCACGGCTGAAAGGGCGCAGCCCACGGCAGTTCCTTGTGACGATCGATGCCTTGCTTCCGACACGCGTAGTAGAATCGGAGGTACACAATGCAGATGATACCCCAGTTGACCAGCGTGGCAATGGACACGATATCCTGCAACCAGGTGAACACCGTACTGGCCGAGCTGGACAATGTCATGTATCCCAACGCCATGAAGATCCCCAGCAGTGTAACCGCCACGTAGGGAATGCCGAAGCGGTTCATGCGCATGAAAATGGCCGGTGCGTGGCCCTCCGCTGCCATGGCGTAGATCACGCGCGATCCTCCCAGCATGTTCGAGTTGCCCGATGACCACGCCGACGTCAGCACCACCGCGTTGATGATCGACGGCACCACTTTGATGCCCGCATTGCGCGCCGCAATGACAAATGGTGATTCCGAGGCTGTGCCGGAGGAACCAAGCAGATTGGGGTCGTCGGAGCGCACCACCAGCCCGATCATGAAGATGGTCAAGACGTAGAAGAGGAGGATTCGGACGAAGATGCGACGAGCAGCCATGGGGATGGCTCGGCGGGGGTTTCGCGTTTCGGACGCGGCAACAGTGATGTTTTCGATACCGGAATAGGAGTAGAGCGCACTGTTCAGGGCGGTCCAGAATCCCAGGAAGCGTCCCAAGGAGCCCTCGATGCCGAGGTATTGCACGAATGGACCGGGATCGCGCCAGTAGCGGAAACCGATACTGACATGGTTGGGACCACCGCCACAGGTAATCACGAGGGCCATGATATTGATGCCGATCACCAGCAAGATTTTGAGAATGGAGAAGCCGAATTCCAGCTCGCCATAGACACGCACAAACACCAGGGCCGTGATCAACATCAGCAATCCGAAAACCGTGATCCAGACGGCATTGTTGATGGTCGTCCAAAATTCAATCACCACCGCGGCGGCCACAATCTCGGACGGAATGGAGACGAGGTACGAATAGATCTGATTCCATCCGTTGGCGAAGGCGAGGGCGGGGTCCACGAAGATCTCTGCGTAGCGAATCACGCCGCCGGCCAACGGCACCAAGGCACCCATCTCGCCCACCGCAAACACCACACTCGACACCAACAGGCCCATGATGCTGTAGGCCAGGAACCCGCCCAACGGTCCGGCATGAGCAATGGCGCGACCTGAACTCAGGAACAGCCCGGTGCCAATCGTCCCGGCCAGGGCGATCATCTGAATATGTCGCTGGTGCAGGCCCTGCTGGAAGACTTGGGCCTCGTCGAGGTGGCCGGGAACGGCCTCAAGGTCCCCATTCTCTTCATCGGCTCGGTGGTGAGGGATCTTCTTCTCAGAACTGAGGGATCGGTCCATGATGCGGCCGGGATGTGTAGGAAATAACTATGAATCCGATCAGAAGAGATCAGACATTGGGCGACTTTGTATATGCCTGATGCCCGACTCCCCGCATTGCAAATTGCCTTCATCTCGTTGGTCCAGCGCAGGGGATGATCCATTGTGAAGCTCTGCTCCTCACCGTGTCGGTTTGCCCCCTCTCAAGCTGCATCCCTCCCTACCGGCCCCAACTGCCCAAACGGGACAGTCCCGGCGCGACCGATAAGATTGGCGCTAGGCCCCGATAGGCAAGTCCGGTCCGGTGTGGAATCAGATATCGATGGAATAGCATCAGATAAGACGTCCTTATCGTCCGCCCAGAAAACACACGGTCGCGTCCCAGTCTCTCTCTCCTCTTGTCTCTCTCTTCACTTCTGCTTTGTGACTGTACATACCTTCATCATGTCTACAGCTGGCTGCTTCCCTGTTCCTAACCCTGGCGAGTGTTTCTGGCAAAATGAGCCACATCAATTGCATGATCACCGCTCGACCGAGCAGCTCCCTGATCACGCGGACATCGTGATCATCGGCGCCGGTTACGCCGGCGCCAGCACTGCATACCATCTGCTGCGTGACCACGGCGAGAAGGTCAACTGCATTACCATCCTAGAAGCCCGTGGAGCGTGCTCCGGTGCCACGGGTCGCAATGGCGGACATCTCCGGCCGGACTTCTACGGCCACATTCCAACCTACGTCGACCGCGCAGGGGTTCGCGCGGGCGCAGAGATCGCCGAGTTCGAAATTGCCAATCTGCATGCCCTGAAGAAGGTCGTCGAGGACGAGAAGATTGATTGTGACTTCACCCTGACGCGGTCCATCGATGTCTGGTGCAACGAGGAAGCTGCCGAGAAGGCAAAGGGTGTTTATGAGCGCATGAAGTCGTTGGACTTGGAGTATATGAATGATGTGGTCTTCTACACGGGGAAGAACGTGGAAGGAGTGAGTGATCCCAATCATAGTCGCAGAATGAACTAGCAGGTTCTGACAGAACAGATCTGCGGTGTCAAAGGAGCTAAAGCCTGCGCCTCCTTCACGGCCGGCACGATGTGGCCGTACAAATTCATCCTCCACATTCTCCAATCTGTCCTCGCCACGGGCAAGGTCAACCTGCAAACATATACCCCTGCTACATTGATAACCCCTAGCGCAGAGGGCGGGTATATAATTGAGACACCCCGCGGCACCATGCACGCCAGCACGGTTATCCACGCGAGCAATGCCTACGTGGCCGGCTTGCTTCCCGAATACGAGAAGAACATTGTGCCCTGCAAGGGTATCTGCTGTCGGATCACCGTACCCGAGGGGAAAACCGCGCCGCTATTGAACAACTCCTATATCAATCGCACCGAAGACAATACGCTATCCTACCTGATTCCCCGTGCGGATGGCAGTATAGTCGTCGGCGGAGCAGCCGCCAAGTTCCGTTTCCACAAGGAGCAATGGTACAACAATGTCGATGACACCGTCCTCATTGAATCCGCCAAGGACTATTACAACGATTACATGCAACGGACGTACCGCGGATGGGAGGATAGCGGAGCAAAGATCGATCAAATCTGGACGGGAGTCATGGGTTACTCGTATGACTCGAACCCGCATATTGGAGCTGTGCCGGGCAAGGACGATCAGTTTATCCTGGCCGGATTGAATGGTCACGGTATGCCGGTGATCTGGCGGTCGGCGCAGGAGCTGGCGCGCATGGTGGTAGAGAAGATTCCCTTCGAGGAGACGGCCATGCCTCGGCTGTTTAAGACCACGCAGTTCCGGATCGACCGCGCTATGAACGGACAGGAGAGCGATGGGGATATTTTGGGCACTGGGAACTTTCCTTCCACTAAGCCATGAGCGGTGACAGATTGGTATTCTTGACTGTATATATTGGTGTACATAGATTAGTCCCCAAACTTGTATCATACTGCAACTGGGGCTCATTGAATATATTACTTTTTCTGGAAAACGGTTTTAGGATGCTTGATAAGAAAAGCGAGGGTTTTGATTCATACACATTGTTCATATCTCGTCTTTAGTCAACCTGACGCACTCGCTTCTGACCCAGTCGAAATCCCCCCTCGGCACCCTCCCACACAAGTTCCACTTCGGGTATCATCTCATCACCCGAGGACGCAGAACTCACACCATACTTTTGTCCCTCTCGGATCTTGATCCATTTGACCGTGGGAGTGGAAGCGTCTCGAGCCTCACCAGTCGGCTGGACACCGTCTTCGCCATGTCTCGCTGTGATGAGCATCCGAAGCATCTGCCCAACTAGCTCAATATCCGGTACTTCTGTGCCTGAGTCGGAAGGTAAGTTGGGCGACGTCACTACTTGGTTAGAAGTGAAGTTCCTATCCCGCTTATTTACCAGGCTAATGCTACTCTCGAGCAAGGCCAGGTCTGGCCACCACATGTCGAACTCGTACATATCTCTCAGGCTGTTAATGACCGTCTCTCTCCAGCTTATCGAGGGGAGACGCGAAAGCTGATAAACAACGTCCCAGTGTTCCTTGTTTGGCTGCGTCTCCGGTTTGAAGCCAACCCAGTACATCTGGGTAATATCCCAGATATCAGGATGCTCAAGCCCCACTTCCGAAGGATGGGAGGATGGCATTAGCTCACAGGCCCGCTTTGCACCACGGGCGCGCAAGAGATGCAATACTTCTGGTAGTCCGAAGTATGCTTCAGCAGCACGTGTTGGCGGACCCTGGCGTGGGTCGTATACCGTCTGGGACGCGACGGCCCGGGCTCGTGGTGGCCCTGGACTATATGCCCCTAGCAGATCGAGATGCATGTGTCGGCTTCCCTCCGCTGACGAGATAGCATTGTCGAGCACTGTAGTGGAATCTTTTGGATTTACCATGTTGTTGATGACCGCTTCTAGACCAACATCCAGCAGGAGTGCGGTGGTTCTTACTCTTCCCGCCATCGCCGCCGTGCTGAGGGCGAGGAGAGCACCGCTGTGCGGGAGGTAGTGCTTTTTGTATGCCTGCGCGATGCTGCATCCTTCGAGAGTAGCCAGGTGTGATAGCAAGCGATGAATTATGTCGTGACTTTGCTGGTCGTTCAAGGTCTTGTTGTTGGCCAAAAGGCAAAAAACATCCTTACCCTCTTTGGTACGGGCTCCGAGATCGGCTCCCTTGGAGATCAGATAGAATGCACGTTGCTCAGGATCCTGCTCCACTTGATTCGTATCCGCCGCGATCAGCAAAGGAGCAAGTCCCTTTCGGTCGCCCAGGTTGACATCTGGTGGGGGATCGTGGGCAAAGAAAATATCACAGGCAGATCTGAACTCTTCCTCGGAGTGGTAGATGGTGACCAGAAGGTGAAGAGGAGTCTCTTCAACGTAGTCATTCAGGACATCTAAGTTTGCCATCTTCGACACTATCTTCTGCAGGATGTAGAGGTAGGAGTCTGTATAGGCAAGCCGTGGGCCTGTGATCCTGGCCCACTGGTGGAGGACTTCAGACACATATATTAGTTCAGAGAACTTATCTGCCAATGGGTTCATCCTCACCTGTATCCTTGGATGTTCCGCGGGGGCCATCAACATCAGCTCCCGCATGTATGAAGGCGCACAAGGCACCTCCATTCCAGACCCCATCCTCTGCCGCTCTGACAGCCGGCGTGGTTCGCGGATATACCTCGTCTCTGTCCTCGAGATTAGCACCCGCCCCGCTTAGCAATGATACCAGCTCTGTCATCTGCTGGAGATGACTATCCCAGTCTCCGTGGCGGATCCAGTAGTGCCATGCCTGCCGTAAAGGACCATGATACTCGGGTTGATGAAAGGTCATCAGGTGAAGCATATTCCGTCCACGTGCATCCTTTGCCCTGCCGTTGGCTCCTTTGGGTAGAAGAAATCGCGCCACCTCAAGGTCTCCGTACCAGCTGCCAAGACCTAGGGCAGTTGTCGCATTGTCCGAATCATGATACGTGGCGTTGATATCGGCGCCGAGATCCAACAGGACCTCCATTGCTGGGGTGTTACGGAAGAAGGCCGCCCAATGGAATGGTGTTCCCATCGGTAGTTCGAAAGGGCTTGTATCCTTGGTCAGCAACGAGTGATATATGAGGGTTAGTTATACCATAACCCAGGTGAAACTTACTAATGAATCATGAGGCTTCTTCGCGCTGCGTACGCACCCTCCTCAGTTCTTTCGGGAACCATCAAGGCATTAACGTTGGCACCTCCCTCTCGGACAAAACGTGTCGCAACGGTCCGTGTGGAGCACTCGGGAAACATGAATAGCCAGTGCAAGGGTGTCAACTTGTCTCTGCGTGTTGTGATAGAGGCAACTGCACCCTGGTCCAGAAGATATTGGACCGTGCTCGTCTGCCCCGCTTGACAAGCTTTGTAGAGCGGCGTCTCAGCATTATCATTTGACACATCCACGGGCATCTTGTAATCTTCCACGAGCCATCGGACGACCTCGATTGACCCCAGTGCAGCTGCTACATGCAATATTGTATTGCCATTGATATCAACGAGCTTCTTGTTTGCTGTAAGCCATTCTTCTGCTCGTTTTCTATCCCGGGCGATAGCTAGAATGGTCGGCTTTCGAGTGAAGGAATCTCCACAGAAGCCACCTGAATCTCGAAACGTTTGCCTTGCAGCTTGTAGCTGATCCTTTGTGACCCTTGGCGAGGGCCTTTCAAACATATATCCCTCAGACACGGCCTGAAGCATCCATTTATCTAGTGTCTGCTCATCGAATACCGGAATCTGGCCATGGGCGTGCATGATCTGCGCGTATATTGCTCGGGCCGGCGAATACCCGCTTCGGGCAGCCTCAGTGATGTATGTGAGCAGTCGATCAAGGTACGACGGCTTCGCTCCGGTGATGCACTGGGCCATACCCAGGAGAACGTCACCGGCATGTCGCAAGGATGGGTCGCTCTGGGATTCGGCAAACTGCCGCTCAAGCTCTGCAAGAAGGGATGGATCCAAGCGATACCAGAATCTTGGACCTTGGTTGTGCGCTGGATCAATGATGCCGACATTGGGTGTGAGCTTGCGGGTATCCTGCGCCATGGCAAGCCTAGTATTCAGTTAGTCAACACCGTCAAGGTTAGACCAAAAAATAGAGAGGAGTATCTGAAATTACCAGGCCGCAAATGCCGGAATATCGAGCTTCAGCAACTCGGGGCTTGCCAGACTACGCTTCCAGGGATCCGTTGCCAGCAGCTGACGGAGGGCTTTGCTCACTTGCATTCGAAGCGGACTGGTGATAGATGGATCTTCTCTGAGCATGCCCAAAGCGACCTCGATTGGCTCCTCTCCAGGCATCTTTACTTTAACTGGCTCGCCGCGATTGATAAAGGTGGAAAGAATGAGCAGCCCCAAGCTGTAGGAGTCGAATCGGAACATGACTTCTGGGTTGAAAGCGTCGCCCTCCCATCGGGACATGTCGCTGGCTTCAGGCGCCCGCCAATCCTCAGTCCCATAATAACTATCGATACCGAGTTTGTCCTCCTTGGACTCCAGGTCGACGCAGACGCCGAAGTCGCTGATCTTGGCACACAGCGGGACTTTATCACTGCCTGCTGGGTCTTTGTAGATCAAGACATTGTCTGGTTTGACGTCTCCATGGACGATATGCAACCGGTGCAGCGCCTCGAGCCCCGAAACTACATCGAGCAACAGCTGATACTTCACGTCCAGAGGTTGGGCGCCAAGCAGCTTCTCGTTCTCAGGTTTGAGGAGGTCGGTCAGGGTCATCAACGCCTCCTCCACGAACAAGGCCGGTACTGGGGTATCGGGATAAGGGTAGTCGTATCCCCATGCGACCAGCTTGGCGATGTTGCGGTGGTTTCGGAGGTATGGATTGGACAGGGCCAGGACTTCCAACTCCAACGACCGTAGTTGTCTACGATAGTCAGACCCGGAGGCAAAGCTGGCGGTTCCCTCGCGAGACAGAAATACTTTGACACGTTTAATCACCAGCCCTTCGTTGCCGAAGAATCGGCCAGGGATTTCCTTGTATACTGTGAACTGGCCCCCGCTGCCAATCTTGACGGCGCGACGCTTCAGGTTGTAGGTCTGTAGGTGACGCGGTCCATGAATGCCGGTTCGCGATAGGATGCTGGTGAAGTCGGACACCGAGGTCAGCAAGGGATTTTCACCATTTCGCACGGCAGTGACTCTTTCCTCCAAGAGGTCTGTCGAAGCTGAATTGCTGTCATCATAGTCGATTTCGCCGTCGACCAAGCTGAGCGGGTCGAGATCTGGGGGCTCGGAGGTGTTGTCCAAAAGGTCATCGGGAGCAACGCTTGCTCCGCTATCGTCGAATTCCACATCGAGGGGATCTTCGTCGAAGGTATCCAGGGCCTCCTGCAGTAGTGCTGCGCTATCGTCGTTGAGTAAATCCATATTTCAAAGGAGGATGACGACTGAGTCGAAAGATCGGACCCTTTCGATTGCCAGGGTCCATTGTTAAAGAGGGCGGGATGTGGACTTCCCTTCCTTGCCGTGCGCATCGCACTTGTCACCTGCACTGGCGCTAGTGCTGACGCTATCCCCACTGATACGAGGCGGAGGCGGCAGCAAAGTGAAGCCATTCGCTGCGGTCTATAGTTTGTCTTTTATAAATATTTTCTCATTTTTTTTCGTCTTAATTGTCTCGAAATTCGTTCGGTTAGCGGCAGGAGATCTAAATAGTTTACTTAACTCGATGTATTCGGTTTCTGCCCAACGCATTGCCTTTCCTTGCTCTACTTGTGGTGAAACATAATAGCTGAAGCATATAGACACCCGGTTCAAGGTCTCCTGCTAATATTCAAGGGAACGTAGCCTCCCTACAACCCGCAAAGCAACAGCATCAGCTGATCTGATCCATCCTCCCCGTTCACATCTCCACAGTAATACAGATACCCCCGTCCGAGCCGGGCCCCGACAACAGCAGCTTGAGTCTGATCTTCAGAAGTTGGGGGGGAAACATGGCTTTCCGCTAGCGCGTCCTCGATCGGAACATAGAGCTTTTCCTGAGGCCTAGCATCCTTGACATGAAGCACCTTCATGCTGTACGGTTGGGGTAATGAGGATGTATCGATGTTTTCAGGCAAGAGACCCGACGGGTTGACTTGGAACATTGAGCGATGATAGTCGCCATTAATCCAGGGAAGGCCAAAGGTCGCGAAGAATTGCCGGAATTTGTCCATGGGTTTGAAGTTGGGAAAGTGCAGACCGACTATGACAAGACCGCCATGTTCGATGTATGCTCTAATTTTCGCGAGGACTTCTCGAGTCTGCCGGTTGGAGTCCGTAAGGCCTTCGTCTGTGATGATGATTGCATCGAAGGTGGTCTCAGCGATAGCTTTCAGGGCAGCGGATGCGGTTTTTGTGCGCTTGAGGGTGGCCACTTCTAAGAGCCGGTTGAAAAGGCTGGCATAGATTACATCGAGGTAGTCGCGATATGCGAGAGAGAGGAGAAGAATGTGGGGTCTCTCGGTTGCAGCCATGGTCATAAGATCGGTAGGATGAATACACTCAATGAAACAACGGAAAGATAGCCGACCTGTGACAGCACCAGACTAGTGTTTAACGATCCAAGTGACGATCACGGATGTGAGACCGGGTAGATAAACTGTGCGCAATCTTAGTTGACTGACTTGTTGTTGTTTTCGCCCTAAATTGACGAGGTGAAGGCAGAAGCCGCAGGGACGGCGGGGAGTTGACGGCAGAACCAGGGAAGGAACGACAAAGTGAAACCAACGCTATGCAAGCAAAAGGGTCCACTAAGCACAGAATAACTTCACTTGCTGCCCGTTTGTCGGTTAGGCCGCACTTCAGTTTCCTAAACTGAGCCTAATTGAAGCATCGGAGCGGAAAAGGTAGCATGTAACCAATGACATTCCACTCCCTCCCCACCCAGGGGTCTCGTAGTACTAGTTTAGTATCAGAATATTGAAACCAAACAGCAGCCACTAAACCCCACCACCAGCTCTACAGGAAAACAAGGAATGATATTTGATCGTAGATGTTGAGGTGGAGATGGGCGCACAAGAAGGGGAGCGTGCTGGCAGAAGAGCCGAAAACATGGCTCGCCGCCTACAGTTGACTATCTGCAGTAGCGAGCAAGGATCTGGACACATTTTATCCAAAAATTATTCATTGCTCTTCAGCTGTTTTGGACTGAGTACATGGCCTACGAGCAATTGTCAAGCTACTACTTACTATTCTGGAGAATGTTTGATCATTCCTGAACCAAAAATATATTTCCACACTATGAGCAAGCGCATGAAACAGTTAGTGGGATGTCTGGCCGGGAAATATCATCGTGGAATCATATAATCCTCGTTTGTATGTCTGCGGCATCTGAATACGAGGATGGTAGCTCATGATATACTTTCCATATTCCGTTTTCGGTTAGAAACTACCTGGATCAAGCATAGTGAAGTACGCAGGGGCTCCTCACGTCAGCGCTAGGACAACCTGTCAGACCTGCCGACATGACTCGTCTCCGGTCCCTGCGTAGTGGGTCTGACGGCAGCCCGGATATTAATACTTGCAAGTTGCCTTGCTGTTGCCCAGAGGGTGGTTTCGGTAGGCAAACGAAAACATAGGATACGAGGCTTGTCAAAAATGGATATCTATGGGACCGCAGTCACTGCCGTCCAGCAGGTCATCCAAGTGACCATTTTTATCAAGGGAGTCATTGCAGATGTCAAAGCCTACGACGATGATCGGGCCGCCATTCAGCTTCGACTGGACCTGCAGCTAACCTCGCTGGAATTCTTCCAGCGTCGCTTCTTGGACAAGAAGCGCGGTCTGATGCTTCCAGGACAGCTCCCCGAGTGGGTCGGCGAGGCGATCTGTAACCTCTTGCTGAAGATGGGTCGCGTCCTGGTGGAGTATCGCGCTCTAGTGAAAGAGTATGAGATCCTGGATGCCACGACCGCAGCCCTGGACCACGGCGACGATGCACTGCCGAAGGGAGAAAAATGGAAACAGTCATTCCTTGATCGGACCAAGGCCAAGGCCAAGGCAATCAAACAGAAAGGGTACGACTGGGCACTCTTCGACAAGAAAAAACTCCTGGCAGTCCTGGCGGAGTACAAAGAATGGACGGACAGTCTGCGGGACTTGATGCAGCACTTCTCCCAGGAGGCCTTGTACAGCCTGACGGATAGCTATGCAGAGAAATCCGCACCGACTGCGACCGAAGTGCAAGGAACAGGACTAGAAGAGGTAGTCAAGCGACAACAACTAGCATTCCTTCATGCTCCGGCCGACTTTCAACAGCTCGAGGGTACACTGACTGAGTCCGGCAATGCATCGGATGGGTTTCACTTGGGGTCGTGGAGTCACCAGGGCCAATCCACCCCTGTCGTCCTGGAATTTCGTCCATATGATCGCCGTCTGCGATATGGGGATCTTGACGAGGAGGAGATCGCAGAGCTGAAGGCGCCGCTACGGGACCTGGCTTATCTCCTTCAGAATGCCACGTTTTCTGAGGGTAAGGCGGCTGCCGCGGCGTCACAACCCACGATCTACTCCCTCCAGTGCCTGGGATATAAGGATGAGGTAGAAAACGAGCGGACCGTTTTCGCGTACCGACTACCAATTCACGACACTGACAATCAATCGAGCACCGTGCAGAACGGCCTGACGACCCTGCACAGCTTGATCAACCAGGTAGATCCTCAGACAAAGCGACCCACAAAGCCATCGCTTGAGGATCGCTTCGCCATTGCACACTCCCTCGCACTGACCACTCTCAACGTACACGGTTCGCTCTGGTTGCACAAGAACATTTGGAGTCGGGGTATTCTCTTATTTGAGCAGACCCAGGACAATGCCGTCGAGCTTATGTCCAAACTCTCCCTCGCCACGACCGCGACAGCCAGCAAAGATGGACCACGACAACCGCGCCTGCGCGCATTCCTCGGTGACTGGGGTTATGCCCGACCAGTCGAAGGCGCGACTGACATGCGCATGGATTTCGAGATCGAACCTAACTTTTACCGCCACCCCGACCGCCAGGGCGATCCCAGGCGACCGTTCTCTCGGCTCCACGATATATATGCGTTGGGAGTGGTTTTGTTAGAGATTGGGCTTTGGAAGACCGTGTCTCGCCTGTTTGAAACGCGCATTAAAGAGGGCCAGCGTACTGGCAAACTACCCAAGTCACGAGACATCTGTGCTGCCTTAACATCTCTGGCTCAACGGGACTTGCCCAAAGAGATGGGCAGCGCCTATGCTTCAGCGGTCGTGGCCTGTCTTAGTGGCAATTTTCGCAAGGGCAGTGATCCGGAACTGTCTCTGGACTTTAGCCAAAAGGTGGTGGAATGTGTAGCCGAGGGTTTGCGGCTCTGACGTTGGTTCGAACCAGTGCTTCTATATAATCAGTAGCATATAGCGGAATGAAAGACCATATGATTCTCCTATTTGAGTATACCTGGCACAGTACACTAATTCCACTCGAGGGTGAACTTGCAAGTATGGTATAATATACACCATGGTCATTTGTGAATCAGTGTTTCCCAATTGCGCTTGTTGACCAAGACTGGAGTGCATCATAGCTACCTTAGTGTCTTTCGAACTAATATCAGAATCCCACGTATGGCTCCCCTGACAAGGAATATACCCTGGGACGTCGGAGTGACTTCGTTTTCCTGATCATGGGGCCATCTGGCCTTCGCCCCCAATCGACCAGCAATGCCCCTCGATAGGGAACACCGACAAATGAGGTCTTCTCATTCGGAACCGCCCTCCGACGAGACTCTCAACTTTTTCGCTATCATGAACCGGCTAACATCGGCAGAGACATGAAGTCAGTGACAGAGCTAAATGTAGCTGCCTGGTGCTGTCAGCTTACGGACCCATCCCGACGGAAAGCAGAGAGCAATCTCCGTGCTGATCCGGATCATGAATGCTTAGCCCTGTCTTATGCTACCTTCCAGAAGCGTACATGATGTCTCATCCTGATGTGCTGATTTGGTGAGGTTTCCCAATTCTATTGGGAAGATTTCGTAGCAAGTAAGGGGAAACAGGAATCCTTCGAGCAAATGTTGGAGGATGTGTACATGATAGAGAGTGGATTGGATGCTAACTAGGCTACGCGATAATTTTGATCGCAATTGGTCCTGTCTGATCCTCCACCTCGAACTTGTCCACATCCCCTCCCAGGATGTAGTTCCCTTGTTCAATTTCCTCGTCAGTCGGTCGCTCATCAAACGAGCACAAATAATTTCCTCCCTGCGACCACGTGTGTAGGTCCTTCCCCTTCAGATCGCCTTCCACATCACCCCAGCACCACCACAAGACCTCACATCGACCCGGGTTAACCTTGATCTCAAACTCCTCTCCCGGTATAATATCCTCTGGGCGCAGAGTGGAATGTTCAAATATCCGGTTAAGAGATATTTCATAAGGGACCACAATGTCCGTACCATCTGCCGGGATAGTGAGGAGGCGGTACCCTCTTTCGAACAGGCTTGGCCCTTCGAAATGATCACGATAGTGGGGTCGAATAATCCCCAAATCGATCATTCGCTGGGGATCCTGCTTGGAGGTGAGGCCGGGGCCAAAGATGCCAATTTCCAGGCCTTCACCTGCAAACACCGACCGGTCGGCGGCGATGGTGACGGATCGGCCCGGGCGCGTGGAATGGATGATGCGGGCGCGGACAAACACGTCAAGAGACTGGGAAGAGGACAGGGACAAGGTCGGCGAACTTGTCGTTATGGTAATGGCCACAGTGACTCTATCATCCGCAGAGGGAGAGGCCATTGTGGGAATGGTACAGAGAGCAAAGTTGGATGAGACTGCAAGCAAGACACTGATGGCAACAAGGAAAGTTGAGGAGTAGCGAAGTGGCCTATCAGGCAGGCAGGTACTAATTAAGTGGAAAAAAGCTGGTTTCGTTTGTCAGCCCGACCAGCAGCAGAATAAGTCACCAAAAGACACAGCCTGGTCGATATGGCCCCCAAGACCCTGGCCCCCAGACCCTGCGTAGGATTATCCACGCTCTCGTCTCGCCTTGTATGGCTCGCAAGGCTACGGTTGCGGGACTTTTGTTATTTGTCGCTGGGAAAGACATCAGCATGGCCCCCAGAAGGATTGATCCAGCTCGAAACTCGGCCCAGACGGCACTTCGGATGGTAGGAAAGGCAAGTTGGCAAGATTCTTGAAGGCCGCGAAGGGCTCTTAAAACCAGAGCCATTTCCTGGACATATCAGGGTTCTATCTACACACATTCCTTTATTTCGCATCACCCCGACACTCGTTATTCTCCTGTTTCTGTAAGCTCTCGTTGACCGAAGCACAATGCTCTCTTTATATCAAGTTTTCTCTGCGGGCGCTGCCCTTCTGCTTTACTCGAACGGCGCCTCCGCTGCTCCTACGGCTAGGACTTCTTCAGTCTCTTACATTGAAAAGTATGCCAGTTGTGATGCCTCTCAAGTGCAAAAGCTTGAGAAGGCGTTCACGGATGTGCATACCCTGGTCACGCTGGCCGAGACCATAGATACATCCAAGCATCCGTAAGTGAGCCGGACGGCGAAAGATGCCGCCGAATTAGTATGTTGCTGATATTGGAATGTGCCATAGATGGTCAAACTACTTCCGTACCAAGGGTGCTGGCAAAACGGAAGACGAAAAGTATGCAAAGGGGATGTGGAAGGCCATTGCTTCCCCGAACTTCAAGATCACAGTTACCTGCGCCGCGAGTGACAACGCAGCCTGCAAGAGTGGAAGGTCTGTATGCAACTTTAGAATCACATTCAAACTACTGGGAAGGGATTGAAGGACTAACAACGAGTATAGTATCGCCTACGCTGACCCTACGCCGGGTAAAAACGACATGACCGTGTGTCCGGTCTTCTTCAAGAGCGATACTCCGGAATCGAAGAACAACTTGGACTCAAGACACATGCATGCACCGGAAGGAGAACGTCCCAGTCGCAAAGGACCGAAGAAGGAATACTGGTGTGAGGACCACAAGTCCATTAAATGGTACGAAGTGGCAGCTCAGCATATTCTTCATGAGATGACCCACTTCGATTCTGTGGGTAAGCAGGCCGGCTTACCTGAATACACGTAAGTCCTGAATTGAGTGCATTGTGAAGACCGTTATTGGGGCACTATTTAACTTCTTCACAGCGGCAAGGATGGCGTCAAAGCGCATGGAACCGACGATTGGAAGACGACCAACTACATCAAGAATGCCCGGCTTCTCGCGACGAATTGGCAGAAGGACGAGGCGAAGTGCGAGAAAAACAATGAGATGCCTCCTTACCGGAATGCCGATAACATCGCCATCTCGGCCTTGGGTGAGTCAATCTATTCATCTGCAGATAAACTTTGGGTTCCGCTAACACTCTGAAGAATGGTATTTCACCAAACACTGTCCTCTTGAAGCCAGTATTCCCTTGTAAGGGCCAATGCCACCGGAGACCTTATGCAATACAGCTTCCATTCATTCCTTTTGCACCGTGCGGACTCTGCTCGATTTCGGTGCTGGCTATGCCCCTATCTTTCTATCATTCTTGTCTAACTACCTGCCTTTTTATATATATTCGTTTATCGTCTTTATCAATATACTACTACGTTGAGACTTGATGTTGTAGCTGTTGGGCGGGCTCTGTATGAAGACATATTACTGGGCCACAACACCGACGACCCGTAGAAAAACCTTGTTCTTGCTAGGCATTTTGACTGTACCGTGCGTTTTACTGAAGCAGTCAAGAAATTATGCGGGGAAGCCTAAAGAATTCTTTTCATTATGAAATGGTTGAGATTGTAACCGCAGTTATATAAATTCCGATCTTGATTAATTGCCGTCGTAATGTAGTGTATAATAGGGATGGATGCTTTGCATGACTTTTCCCCACGAAGCGGGTTGGGCATGGATCTGGATTGTGAAGACTGGCAGACGATTAATTAACTTTTGCCTCTCGACTAACAGACTTCTATAGAGTGTGCATAATTGCCGACAGTTACCGTTGCGTTCACATTCTACCGTTGACCCTCACATGAATTTATTAGCAGTCATCCCCCGGAATTTCTGTTTTGGGGTCGCGGACATTAAAAGCGAGCGGTAATAACAAGGCACCGGTCGCAAGGGAGCTGCCGATCGGGAAGGGATCGTCAATCCCATTCATGTGTCAATCCGAGCAGAGTCTCTTCTGATACATAGGCCACATCAATAAAGAGAGGTGATTGCCATTAGTTTTGCGTATCGCGACTTCCCTATAGCTGTTGAATCCTTGATGCGTCGAATGGTTTCACTCCACCATCCCTTCCGTCTGAGATCACTTGGCCCTTTCCCGTGTGAAACCACCAACAACCAATATCTCACAGAATGTCTAGTGGCGAGCATGAGTAGAACTTCCGAGTCTTCTATATGACATGGAAAATAATCTGGCAATGATGACAGGTCGCCGCATTCCTTGCGTTCATTGTTCTTGAGGCCTTATTCATGTTCCTCGTTAGCACTGGGTATTGAGGGGGAACCTCGATAACCCCAGCCTTAGTTCTTCATAGGCGGAGACCAAGGTTTTTCGTTGGAAGTTAGAAAGCATCGGCAACACGAAGCGTACCTGCAAGTGGACGGTTCGATGCCACGCGAGTGACAAGGGGGGGAAACCCAACGCGCAGGATCTACGCGTCTGTCGCACTGATCCTGAACCAGACCGCTGGGGCTAGAGAACCTTCGACGCAAAACCATCTGGACGCATGGGGTGTATCACTAAGCGAAGTACCAGTCAAAGCTGCGTAATCCACAAGACTCGTCTTCAAGGTCTTCCGAATATGGATCACACACGAGGCTTGACGTTTCATAGGAGTCAAGGGATGTTTTCTCTGGGAATAACCGGCCGAGCAATGCGGGAAATCCATCCACTCTCCTGCCGCAGATATCAATGGTCTATGCCGAAACTCAAACTATATGCTCGTCGATCGGACCTGTCATACACGCGACCTGATCAGTATCATCCCTGCCAAAGTTTCTAGAAGCCACCTAGCGGGGACAAAGTCCTCACCGACTTGGTGATTCGCTTGTCCGTGCCGGACCCGACCGCGGACAAGGCAGCTCGGAACCATAAATGCGCATGGACGGCAGCCCATGCTGGATGCATCACTTTCCAGTGGTGGAGAAGAATACATGACACCCTTGCATGGGGTTCTTCGGGGAAGACTATAAGTAAGGCCTGGGGATGGGGTGCCATGTGGCGAGAAGTCAGAATGCCACTTTCGATGCACCAGAATTAACCCACTGCTTCAATTTGCAACATGGAACACCATCACAGTTCATGCCCTCTACCGCGTCATGTCGATCGCAAATCCCTCTATACAGATCTTGGGGCGCGCGTTCGCTACCTCCAGCAGTTCATTGGCTTCACTGCCGGTAAGTACTCCTCCAAGAGCGAGACAGACCGGAAGTTATCACTGACACGAAGTCCAGACGATGTTATTGCACTGAACAAGGGATCCAAATACATCAAGCCACTCGCTCCCACTCTGGTCGATCGCGTATACTCCAAGCTCCTGGAGGCGGATATCACAGCCCGCGCATTCCAGACACGGAGCACAACCACGGAGCAGGATCTGGACGAGTATCCTAAGTTTAAAAGCCCCTATATGCAATGTCGCCGAATGTTTCTCCGCTGGTACATCACCCGAATATGCTCTGATCCGACTAAGATTGAATTCTGGTCGTACCTGGATAAAGTCGGGTAATGTTGCCGTGGATATGATTATCTGGATCTACCAACTAACAGCTGAACTAGACGTATGCATCGGGGAAAAGACCGCATGATCTCCTTTGATGTGGAATATATCCATATCGGGGCTTGTCTGGGCTTCATTCAAGATGTGCTCATCGAAGGAGTCATGGGGTGCGAGAAAATGTCCTTCCCTTTTCGAGTGGCGCTGGTCCGGGCACTGGGGAAAGTCATCTGGATTCAGAACGACCTATTCGCTCGGTGGCGAGTTACGGACGGCGCCGAGTTCGAGATGGAGATCGAGGCAGCCCATCGAGATCCGGAACCGACGCCGAAGGCGACGAGTGTGAAAACCAATCCACGCGATCGGCAGGAGGATGAGGCCAGTAGCTTATGCAGTACCCCGTCGTCGCGGAGAGAATCAGCCAGCATCATCTCCAACCCTCCGTCGACGGCACCCACATCCATCAACACTAGCTCACAGCAAGGGGCCACGGACTCTCCAGCTTGCCCATTCTCCCCAGATTATGCACCATCCTACGAAACAAAAGTATGGTCCGACACCGCGTCACGTCGCTGCTCCAGGTGACACGAGGAACACAAGGCAGGAAAAGAATTGACGAGGCCTATCTGTACATATGTGTAATACCAGCCGGTGTAAATTGCGCGAGGGTTACATTGGAATCTGGAACTGTTTAGCACCTTGTACAGTTCGCATTAAATGATATAAAATATACTATGCCCCTAGAGGTGGATAGGAGCAGGAAGAATGTACAAATCGGCGCTGAGGGATACATTTCCACGGTCGGCCCTCTGGCAACATCCAGCAGGACACGCTTCGCAAATACAACAGTATACAAGAGCGTTGTCACAAAGCTCATACGAGGCGAGATGAAAGCAATCCTTGCAACACCAGACACCACTAGTCTCGAGGCCCCAATCACGGCTTGACAAAAGTCAAAAAGTCGAGGCTCAAGTCCGTGAAGAAGCTCGCACCCGCAACCGGGTTCGGGGCATCCGCCGCCGTCACATTGCAATAATCATCAAAGTTCCCAGCAGCCTTGCTCTTCTTCTCCAGGAGGGAGATATAATCAGAGAGCAAACAGCTCCGACCTGGTCCATCTTGGCAGCTGGCAATGGGGTAGACGACGTCATTGAACAGTACCCGGATATAGGTTTGATTAGATGTTTGGCGTCGAGACTCGACCTCGCAGTTCAGTACCTCAAAGGCAACTGTGCCGCGCATGGTGATCCAATGAGCTATATTGTACAGATGGTGTTCGAGTAGCCGGTCAATAGGGAGTAGAGGCTCGTCATCGAAGATCCCCATGGCAGCGGTCATCTCCGCAATTTGATTATCGTTCAGGAAGGCCATGATCAGATTGGGAACGGTGAAGTTGCCGCCATCGGCATCGGTGCCAAACTGGCCAGGGCCCTTACTTAAGAGATCCATCAAGCTGTTGAGGAAAGGGAGGAAGAGCACCTTGGCGGGACCAACAGAACCGGGGCCGACGCTGTAGTAGTAGCTCAAGTCCTGCGAATAGGCGTAGTTGCGTAGCTCGTCCTCGGTGAACACGCCGCACCACGGGCTCAGGCGTCCGGTGATTTGGCTTTCGTATCCGCAGAGATAGGGAAAGAAGAGGATGTCGCTCTCGTCGAATGTCAGGTTGCCACTGACTAAGGAGTTGATCCGGTCGAGCGCCTTGGGAGTCCAGGTAGCGTCAACTGTATTCGCAGAGTTAGCCCGGTCGCATGGGGACAGTTCTCGGAATCTCACAGTCAGTAACATTGTTGCCTCCACTGGAAACTGAGGAGAACTCAGGGCACATATCGGAGGGTCCCAGGGAGTTGCCTATGGCGCTGACAGACCCGGTCGAGTTCACGCTGACCACAGTGCCGTAGGTGTCGGCGTACTCGTAGAGGTACCCATTGACAAAGGCACGGGCAGTCTGGACGACTCGAGACTTGTTTAGGGGATATTGATAGGCATTTGCCCAGGCATAGAATGGGGTGCCATCTTCATAGAAGTGGGGGTCTGTTCCTTGTTAATAATTGTGTCGGGGACAATGATATATATAGCATGGAGGAATCCGGATTCATACATCTAGCTCGCAGCTGGTAGCCGAGATCGGTAGCCTAGACACCAATCAGTGGATACCTTATGAATGCTGGTGATAGGGTAAGTACCTCCTTCCATCCAGTCATTGATTCCTGGGCGATTTGCAAAGTTGGATTCGTCAGAACAGGAGTCCATTCTGGGATGAAAGCCAGGGATCCGCGCGCCTCGAAGCCGGTGCTGTTCACTGCCGCTTGGATCTACAGGGTTGTGTCTAGCGTTAATAAACATGGTATCATGAAATGGTCATTCATACTGGGATAACAGACCTTTTCCTTGATACCCACCCATGATTCATAGGAGCCTGTATCCGGGAACCTGCAATATCGTCTCAGCGGACAGATGCCTCGGCACAATACTTGGGTGAGATCTCACCGGCTGCCGTGCCTCACCACGTAAGCGGCTTGCTGGACCGAGCACTTGTCCGGCACACTAGCATCGATACCAAAGACATTGGGGCCTGGGCATATAATTAGGTATCACTGCCATCGGATGCAAAGAAAGGGGTCTGGTACCAGCGAAGTAAGGGCTATTTCCTCCGGCATATTGCAGGGGGTTTACATTTGTCGAAGTCGACGGCGATAGGATATCGTCGGCCGGTGCCAGTACCTGGGCATTGGCACCGCCCATCATTGCCAGTAGCAACGAGAACCCAATGGGTGTTTGCCCCAAAAAGCCCGGCATGGTGGTTTGATTCGTAGGGGTTGCCTGGGTGCAATCGACAGGTTACTGCTCCACGAGAAATAGGAGTAGCAAGAATAACCAAGGTGATGCCACGGCTGGGTATATATAGGTAGTATCTCAACAACTGGGACGGTCTTGCTTCCGTGCGGGTCGTGTCATATCACGAAGCACGCGCAATTTAGTTTAGCGGTCGGCTATCCGAGCTGCATCCTACTGGCACTAGTGCAAGTAGTCATAAAATGCGCTTTAGTTGCCGGCCTATCCCCCAACCACGTGCCAGGGGAGTATATTAAAGGGAAATGAAGCCGTTCAAAATGGCGCCTCGAACTAAATTGCCGCCAACAAGCGGGCCAGCCAAATGCAGTCGAACACAACGTGATTAGACTACTTGCCAAGAAGCGTTACAGAGAATGCAGGATTAGGAGCCCACAGATCTGTTGTTCCTCGAAATACTCCTCGCTAGTAGTATCGTATCGTGTGGCTATCCCTGGGAAGATTTGTTCCACGTTTCCCACTAGGGAACAAGAAAGGGCCTAAAGGAAGGGATGAACGACTGGATGAGAGAAACAACTAAGCATCCTTCGCCTATCTCTGGGAGATGTAGGATACACTATAGCTCCAAGAAAAGTGCGACCTTCAGTTTACGCATATAAGGCATCAAGTGCCATGAACCATTGTGCTATATCCGGCACTTTACATAGATGAGCTGACATCGAGCATGCAAAAAGCCACTGTGTAAAGCACAGGAAACCATGTTGAAATATTGTGCCACTCTATCTCCTTCGTACAAACTAGTCATCCCACTAGTGCCACCCACACTGGTCATTGTGGCCAGTACCCTGAGCTTCACACACAAACGCGCACACTTCAGACACCGAAATCGTATGGTGGCCATTGCAAAGGAAGACATATCTGTCTCACGTTCCTGGGTTGTTGGCATTGAAGTTGTCCCCCTCGGCCTGCACGGCCTGTTGCATGGCAGGAATGTTGTTTCTATCTACAGTATAACGAGTATGAGTATTATCAACCATATAGCATGGAATCTGTGATAAGATCTTCCCGAGGTTCCGCAGACTCGAGGAACAGTAATTCAGACCTGCAGTACATGTGGCAGCGCTGGCAGCACCTGCCAAGGCCAAGGTAGTACTGGTACTAGTAACGAAGTAAGCTTATCAGCAATATGCATCGTAAGCCGTTGGGATTGTAATTTCAGTGTTTACCAGACGGCCAAGTGGTTAGAAGCTCATTTGCATCGGGCCATCAGGTCCTAAAGCGCACTTGGGGCTGGATCGTGATCTCATCCAGTCAAGCTGTATCAAAAGATTGCTTTGCTTTGTCCTTGACTTATAATAGCCGAACATCCAAGAAGAAATTTCACTCTTCGTAGTAATATCCCTGGGCAAATGATTCGTTTGTACAGACTCAGTATCGCCAACAGGGAACAAAGGTTAATGCCGAACCTTGCGGAATTCAAGTGCAATTCAATTCAAATCACCTCGTTCTTCCTGGCCTGATCCCATCGCTTCACAAGGTATTATATATGCAGGTGCCGCGCTGCCTGAGGCAAGAAAATGACCGTAAACACCGTTAAATCGCCATGAGCATCGCGTAAAGACACTGATATAAAACAACACATGCTGCATGCGTAGAAGATGTCGCTGCTGGTGAGCAGAACTAATAAATATACAGAAAGATAAATATATGTAAAATTGGAAGGCATTATAGAGAGTACGCCTGCCGATTGCTACGTGTTTGCATCTACCACTTTAGTGATCTCATACAGGCCTGTCTTTTCAAGTATACATGCTTTCCTAGTAACATGAATATAGGATACTTTCCGGTTTATTCCCGGATGTCTTCCGCCTTCCTCCCTGTGTGATCAAGGATCACAGGAGAATGCTCCTCACTGTTTGTCGCTCACAGCCAATTGGAAGCGTCATGGCTGCATTCGTCATTGTTGCCGGCTCCACGATCGAAACAGCCACCAACGCAGCCTCCCAGGTAGGTGATGGTGCCACCAGGATTGCACTGCCAGTAAGTGCCCCACCAGAGGCCCGGGGAGTTCGAAAGAACAATTTCACCCTGCGATCGGAGAGTCTGTTGGATAATGTCATGGTATCCTGCGACACATGAGCTTATTTGCCTAATCAAGGGACTTTTTTTTTTTGGATATCTCACCGCCATCGAGCAGAGTAGATCCGCAGTATTTCAAGCCAGCTTGGCACAATCCAGCGCTTGCGGCACCGGAGAAAGCCAGCAAGGCAGCGGTGATGGTAGAAGTGAACTTCATGATGAATAGCGGGCTGAGTTTGTTATGGAGGTTGGACTAAGTTGAGTAGATGATAGTATGAGTCTGTTATAGGAGCGGATCTGGTGCCTGCTTTATACCCGGTCTGATCTGTGGAGGAAAAAGAAAGGAAGGAACCAAACTGGTCTGTTATTTGTAATGGTGAAGTGCGCGGGAAAAGCAACGTTGAATCAATAGGCTGAAGGGGTTTTAGAGTAGAGCTAGCTGGCAACCTCTTGCCACTTGACTTATGCCACATGACACCATTGGCGCCGTTTGCAAGGAAACTCATCTCGGGCACACGGGCTTAGGCCGAGTAAGGCACTGAGTGGTATATGCCATCATTCTGCCTTCCTCTGTTCTTGGGGAAGCAATTGTCCTAGTAATATTCTCAAACCATATACGACACAGACCAAGAAGACCACCAAGTCATCCATGTTTCAGGGCAACCACTCCGACCAACAATAAGGTGGGTGTGTCCAAACTGAAGATGCCGGTATTAAGCTACATAGAGGATGATTTCAACCATGGTGCAATTTTCGGACAATCAAAGTACGTCTTGAAACTCAAGCAAACCCCGAACCTCTCAACAAAGTAGACGAATACCATGCATTCCCAAGGCGGGGCTAAGGAAAGGTCAGCAACCGGCCCATGCAGCCTTGCAGATCAGGGCACCAAAACATTAAGTCATATACGGAGTAACAAAATAGCGATTCGATTAGCTTCCGGCCCGGGATGTACTCCACTAACCCCCAGTGGTGTCCGGATCTTCGCGCTATCGCCTTTTGGAGCCACCAGCGCAGGTCACTCTGGCTGACCGAGTACGATCCTAGAGAATTGTGAGTATGAAAGGTGGCAACAACTGTACGTAGCTTCATTAATGGCTGCTTCTACTAGACAGCCTAACATTAATGCAAAGAAAAAGAAATGAAAGTCTGGGCACTCGGCTAGTTGGAGCTGAACCTGGGTTCACTGGTTCACTGAGTGATCTTAAGAAACTGCGCCCAAGATCGTCCCACGCCGATCAGCTGAAAACCGGTGATCGGGCTGACCCGAACCCGGCACGCCGCATGCCAAGCTGAGGACAAGGATGCCAACCTCTATCAATAGTTTCTGATAGTCTCAAGGATAGCGCTGCATGTGTTTGCCACACGGTCTACTTTGTAGTACAGCCATTATCACCAATTGACTTTCCCTCCGCTCCAACGTCTCTCATACTCTGCACCGAACAAGGGCGCACCAGCAACGCGAAGCTTGAATAATTGTTAGGATGAGAGACGGCTGATCCAATTTCTGAGTAGGTTTTATGATAATATTCCAATGTGTTGATCCTGCGTATCCGTGACCCTATCGGGGCAGACTTGTATCTGAGAACATGAAAGCTGATCAATGTCCCGAATGTAAGTGAAAGTCAACCCTGCTTTCTTTTAGTGCTGATTATGTTCTAGTCAAGAAGTAATATGCCCAATCTTATCCTTGCCATGATCTTGCTCGCGAAACATAATTAGACTGGTGTATATAACTTTGAGCGCTCTATGAACGATATAATGTGGTTTTCATATGCTAAGATGATTATTCAGACCAATCCTGGGGCTGTTTACTTATAATGAGGTTATGGGTCTGCTCAAGGAGCACGTACGGCCAGCGCTTGGATGGGAAAACTTCAGCGAAGAGGGGCAAAGAAAGCCTCTCACAGCAACGCGGTGCAACACAACTCATGATATTAGCAGTTATATATCTTCTTTTCCATTCTAAGTATTACTTAGTAGAGTATATATATCTCCAAATGGCTTATGGCACACCTTGAAGATACCAGGGGGAGACTATGAGAAGCTTCACGCACACGGACCAAATAGTACTGACCTGACCTACATCGTACTTCCATACGACTGAAGGGTATGCGAGGGACTGGCAAGATGCAGTCGGCTATTTACTACAGCCTGTCGTATCGTGAACAGCTTGGCGCTTAGTTACTAATTCCTCTTTCGTTCATTGCATCTCTCAAAGCCTGACCTTGCGGTTCATAGGATACAAGAAGTCCGGACCCAGCTGTAGGTGGGGAACCGCTGCATTTCGCTGAATTGAGTAGCGCGGGATTAGCTCCCGAACTAATGTAGACACCCAGATGAGGATCTGGTAAGACGAACATAATTTTCAATCAGTAATTTGGAACGTAGCCCCTTACTGCATGAGCTTCACTGACTGATGTTGTTGTAATTCCGGGGCTTGCGCAGCTGGCAGCGGCAATGCAGGGGTATTAGAGTCACCAATATGCGAAGGGTTAAACACAGGAAAACAGTCAACTTGCAGACTGTCAAGTTGTACCAACCGCTTCATACCAGATAAACACCTCTGGTTCCAATCACGAATCTTGTCTGTTGCACTGTAGGAGGGTCTGTGAATCATCGTCATTTGTCGGAATTTGGCCAACATGCGCGCTGAGCGACGTCCTCACGACATCCTCGGGGATTTGACCACTTCAAATAGATGAACATGCCCTTGAGAAAGCCTACCAACCTTAGTGTAGTGTAGTTGACAGGCAACCACTCAAACAAGAGGCACAGGGTCTCAGCCACACTGTCCCGTCAAATGACGGTGTGCCACTAGCGACTTCTGCACAGTCCAGGAGCATATTATGAACAACTAGGCCCGAATGGGCTCTACGAGCTTGGTATTTTTTCTTCAGATTTCTGCGCCACGCCCCTCCAGGCAAGGCTATGACATCTGCCAAGTGACCAGGAGGGTGGCAGTCGCAGGTCTATCATCTCCGACGGGTCAAAGCTTGGGGTTGGAAGTATTGCCGTGCCGTGCAAGGCGCCTTACCACTGTTCGACGGTATAAAAGCGTAAATATCAATTCTATCTATACTCCTCAGCCCGTGCCATGCTCTCTTCTTTTCTTATCCCTTTCCAGGCAGTAGGGAAGAAAAAAAGGTCCGCTCGAGAAAGATACACTCCAACCCAAGACAGTATGTACACAGTGATTCCTTGTCCGCTTATTGCCTCTCCAGAAAGACCACTTTGCTACCATAGTCCGTATCAAAGCTAAACTGCAGCCCCATATTCATCAACGTAGCCCCGGAATAGGTCTGATCCCCATCAACTGTATACTCCGCCTCCGGGTCCAACCCCTGCAGCCTGACCCACGGCACGGCATGGTTGACGTTCGGCTGGACCTGGAAGTAAAACAGAACTGCCTGCGCGCCATCCTCAGACACAAACATTGCGGCAGGCCACTGGGAGTCCTCGGGCAGGCGCAAGCGATACAGATCCCCATTCAAAACGATCGGATTGACTCTTTCGGCCAGTGCGAGGAGCTCGGGGACCATCGTGTCATTTTCCACCGTGGCCGGGTCGAGCTCCAAGCCAAACGAACCCCCCATCATGGCAACGTGGGCGCGGAACGACATGGGCACCGTGCGACCCGTTTGGGCATTCGGCACCGCGGAGAGATGGGCGCCCATGGCGGATGGCGGATAGGCCAACGACGTCCCAAACTGGATGGTGATCCGATCGACCGCGTCGGTGTTGTCGGAGGCCCAGATCTGTGGAAAATACTGCAGCACGCCGGCATCGAAGCGGCCGCCGCCCGAGGCACATCCTTCCCACAGGACGTCGGGGAAGCGGGTGGTCAGCGTGTCGAACACCCGGTAGAGCCCCAGCATGTACTGGTGGTTGTTGGACGGCGAGGGAGTCTCGTGTATGCCCCTGTTGTTGTCCCACTTCACGTAGGAGATGCCGGGATCTTGCAGCAGGTTCGTCATGAAGTCGATGATGAAGTCCTGGACCTCCGGGAGGGCCAGGTTAAGGACGAGCTGGTTGCGACGTTCGGTACGGGGGTAAGGCCCGGCATGCAGCACCCAGTCGGGATGTTCGTGATAGAGAGTTGACTTAGGGTTGACCATCTCCGGCTCGACCCAGATACCAAAGCGAAGTTTGGTGGAGTCGGTGCCGTTGACGGTGAGATTCGTGATGTCTTGCACGACGGGCGTCAATCCGTCTGGAAAGCGCGCTGGATTGGGCATCCAGTCGCCCAGCCCGGCGTCGTCGGATACGCGAGGGTACTTGTCTCCAAACCAGCCGTCATCCATGACAAAGAGGTGTACCCCCAGGGCGGCGGACTCTTCGGCAAGCCTCTCGATGCTGCTTTGATTATAATCGAAATAAACGCCTTCCCAGCTGTTCAGAAGAACGGGCCGGTCGGACGTGGCAAACTTGCTCTTGATGAGGTGGTTGCGATACAGCCGGTGAAACTTGCGAGACACGGAGCCAAGGCCTTTGTCCGAGTAGACGGCAACACACTCGGGGGAGTTTAACGTCTCGCCAGGGCCAAGGTTCCACGATAGTTGGTCCGGGTTGAAGCCCAGCAGCGCCCGGGTGAAGCCTTGTGATCCCTTCTCGACTTGGGCCGAGAAAGAGCCCGTATAGATGAGGTTAAAGCCCCATGCCTCTCCCTGCGATTCGGTAGTCTCTGGCTCTACTATCGCAAGGAAGGGATTGTGGAGATGCGAAGAGTATCCAACGCTGCTTCCGAATCTACTTCGCCATCAGCAAGGCCACTATGTCGGTTCTAAATTTCCTATGCTGCTGACTTACCCCTGGACGCCATAGTGCACCTTGCTTCTCTGAACATGGGCCTCTCTGGCCCAGTCGCCTCTGAGGCTGATCATGTCCAAGTCTTCGTAAGGAAAATCTATGCTCAGACTCGCCAGGGCCTCGATGGTGATATTACCCGGGCCTTGGTTAGTCACATTGACACTCCTCACGATGGCATCGTATTCCGGAAAGATGGAATAGGACAAGTCCGCCGCGACGGAGCTATAGTTGTCATACAGATGGACCACCAACGTCGTGGCGTCCTGCGCCTCTCCAAACGTCGCGGGTAGCCCCGGCAAAGCATTCTTACCCTCAATCACATCGTGCGACACATATTGAAGATCGCTCACAGTATACCCTGCCGATTCCCGAATCCGCACGGCAGGGATGCGGAAATCACCGCGGCCTTGATCTGGGAACTCCCGACGGATGCGACCAGGCATGCCAACCCAGCCGTTGACAGCCTGTTCCACTGGCGACGGGATGGTGCCGGTGACGACACCACCAAAATGATCGGAGATCAAGTCGCCGGTCGTACTGTTGACATGGAATCGATAGGAGACATTGTTGCCATTCAGGGAGAAATTCGTGCCGTTCGCAACGATGGCTGTTTGGTCAGCTTGGACTCCGAAACGCAAATCCAGCGTCGTAGGTAATAGTTATCCCTCATGGCGAACAGGACATACCCGGTGAATTGGAAGCCCTTATTGCGGGAGCCGCAGCAGAATGACCATACAATGTGAAAAGGCCCAGGGCCACCACAGCAGGGGAAGACCCGATCATGGTGAGGATGATATAGCTGACCGCCAACCCGCCACAGCTGTGATGGGCGAGAGAGGCATCTTTCACCCTCCTTTTATCCCCGGACAGGATAGACTACATCCGGGGAAACATCGGAGGATATTCCAGACTCCCAGTATCTTGCTAAGCAACTCTCCCCAGCCACGGCTTGGCACCCCCACGTCTCATTCCCCAAGGCAGCTGGGATCATCTTGCCAAGCTCGTTTAGACAGCCTGGGAGGAGCAGGGGAGGGGAAATTCTGGGAATTGTCATTGCACCGTCTTCTGTCTTGGGCTCGGTAGTTCGGAGGAGTGCCAGACTTAAGCTGCACAATCAGCCCATTGCAGCAGTCAGCACGCAACAGGGTTTCTCCCCCTGGCCGCCGAGTTGTCCCCGGATGCCCCGGAAATGGAAGTCGGTGAGGAGGTGCATAGATTGCTTGGACTTGGCATTTAGGCCAAGAGACCAAAGCAGGGGAGATATTAGAGAACAAATGAATAGAATGACAACATAAGTAGGTTGTCAGTACTACAGGCAGTTATCCAAACGCCATGATTTCCCACTAGTCCTGGTAGTACTTGGGGAGCAGATGCCATCATGGTACAGTACGTCCGGATCTTGAAGGAAATATATATATATACGCTAGTAACGAGTCAGAGTGGGCAACTCCAAGGGGCTGGCAAACACATCACTCGATTCGGCGCTCGTGAGATAGATGCAGACCAGATTCATTGGAAGATGAAGTGTTATCTCGGATGCTTGGTCTCCTTGTCCGAGTTGTGGACCGCACTACAATTTCGCGCCCCCAGTTCGCATGAATCGACTTGATGCTAGTATACACCGCCGGTTCTGCTTCCCCAAGCTCCCAACCCATCCCACTCTAGTTGACAATTACAGGGCGGAAGGTCCTCCTCCCGGGTGATGTTTATATTATCTTTCACATCGGCAAAGATTGTCAGAAGCATGACAAACCATAGCGCTTCCTTCCTCAAGGGCGCTCCGCTCAACAGGAATCTCTATCTAAGTCCCAAAAGGATTGTTGAATTTTTGCTGGCCTTCGCTGTACGTGTTCGCAAGCCACAATAAACGGTTCATAAATGTCCTTTTATACGATAATCTGACGCGACCGACTTGAGTTCGGCCCTCATAGCTCATGAACCAATTGTGGTGGCTCACCTGACTGGTCGGTCAAGTTCTGCGTGGTGGAACACCAGTAGGCGAGACTTGCGACCGGTTTTCCGACGGTAACATGGATTGATATTTGATGCGGCCATTGCCATGATCCTTTGTTCAGTGATTGTGTGATTGTGTGCTCCCTGTGAAGGGCCACCTTATTACTCCCTGGCTGGCTCGCGACCGCTGTTCCGGCCTGGTCACCCCTGCAATTGAGAATGTTTATAACACCTGGAGGGAGTTCCTCATCAAGTTGGCAGAATGACAAGATGAATAAGCTCACACGGTTTCAGCAGCATATCAATAAGATCGAAAGCCAGTATGTGCTCCGAGGTGATTACTGACTGCCAACGCCGGTTCAAGCTTCCAAGCGGCCATCATCAGGGATGATCCCGCGTCTCTAGCGTTACCAGATCTTCTATGTTCTTCTTGGACGAGATCACTTAAAAGGCCGGCGCAGCTCCCCTCGTGCGGAGGAGCGCATGTCTGGCCAACCCGGTTGCAAAGAGACCCGCTCGAGCAAAGATTATTGCAAACTGACATTTCCATTCTTGGGAACGGGAACAAGATTGATCTCTGCCTAATAACTGGGTGGTCCCGGTCAATGTCTTTTCGCAGAGTATGAAAGGGGGAAAGCGTTACTCACGCCGGATTGATGCTAGTCATTGTCTCAATTGCAGTTGCTGCCAGGCATTCATTCATCACCGATAAAGGGTCCCATTGAAAGCATTGACATGCGATCAGTTGGTGCAGTGAGCTTTACAGCATAACGCAGGGTGGCGATCTGGTGTGAACAGATTTGATATCGTTTTTATTTGCAAAAAGGAGCAAGCAAAATTGGTCTACTGAGGAAACGTGGAAGACACCATCATATGCGCCCTCTGCCCCAGCCCCATATGTTCATCCTAGTACCGCGTCCAATCACCTTGGCGCTCAATTGCGACAAATGAGTATTACAATTCCACTTGATTCCGCATGTTCGCTTCTGAGATAACTGCACAATCACACGAGAAGGCAGGAAGGCCGATAGAAGTACAATATTCCTGGTAATCTTGACTGACAAGAAGTGTTGATTAGTGAACACGACCGGTTGACTGTGCTCTAACCGGTCTAGAATGATGGGATATGTTTTCCTGTGGACTATATTGAGATGGGGTAGCCGCCCTGGTCAAGTGTGTTACTGGCAGTGATGTGTCCAGGCTGCGTGGGATCCGCTGAAAAAGGCCACTGTTCCGTCTCTTCTCTCGCTGTTGAACTTCGGAACACTGGCGAAAACTGGCCCGGACATACTTCTAGCCAGCCTCGAAGCATTCACATACCAGCTACCCACGGGTGGGGCGACCCGGAGCCGCCTATCCCAGGCCTCTTATTGTGCGTTGATGGCAGTAGAGCGCGATCCGGACACCGTATGACGCATCTCAATCGCAGTAAGCGGCTTTAACAACACCGCACTAACCCAATAGCCCGACAGCAACTGATATTGCCGCGACAGACACCCCTCGTAACTCCCGATGAGGAAGGTCGCCATTGAACACAATCTTTTTGAGCTACCAGCGTCGGATGGGCGTCCAAAGTGTTGGGATAGCTTGTGAAGGTCACCGAGGCGCTTAGCCTCTTACTGCGTAAGGATGCCCGCCACGTTAGTTGTCAAATGTCTCAATGACACCTAAAATATCCGTCCTTTCAGACCAAATCCTCCAGTATTATTCCGGGTTTGGCCGGGCCCATGAACCCAAGGTCAACTGCGACGCAGAGCCTCGCTTGGCCTGGTTCCCGAGCAGGGATCAATCACCAATAATCATGGCAAAGGATGCTCCGCCTACTGGCTCGCTGCTAACGCGTCAGTAGCTTCGAAATTCAGCTCCCCGCCTTGCCAAGCCTTTGTTACTCGCTGGCTCCAAGCAAATCTTACATTCCATCTGATCCCAGCCAAACGGATTTCCAGTCGGCGCACGGGACTGAAATGACAAACTTCGCCTGGCCCATGGATAAGTTCCAAACCATCAAGGAGTTCAAGTCTGTGGATGACCGCCAAATGTCATGGCAAGCCCACCTGGATGGACGTGGTTTTGCTAGATCGGTTCACTTGGGGTAAGAATGATCCTACCAACAAGCAGCGTCTTGACGCGGACCTGGATGGCAGGGATAAGCACGCACCCCTTCTCGTTCACATTGGTGGAGGCATGGGCCACCACTATCTTATCCTTGTCAATAGGCTGGGCCCTGAGCTAGAACCTAGCGGCGCATTAGTATCTAGGAGGACGTCCGGGCGGTCCTCTCACATGCTAACTTATTTTGAACCGAGTCACACCCCCGCATCGACCGCTCGCCCATGACTTCTGGGTCCCGCAACCGAGATCTTCAGGTGCGAGATTCTACTACATGCGGAGTGTGCTGCACGACTACGGAGTACCCGTACGACAAATGTGTGTAACTGCTGCGGCTCCAGATCGAAGTCATACCGACGGATCGTCGGGCCTCCTGATCGACGGAGATGAGCTTCCCTGAGACTGGCGGCGAGCCTCTAGCGGTTGGAGATGGATCTCGCCTTGGCAGCGTGATTGGCGGCCAGGGAGCTTTCGGGCCGCAAGGCTGTGCTGGGTGGAGGCGCTTACCTACGCGACCGACTTATACCAGGGTGATATGGTGGTGGAACGGCTAAATCCCGCCGGATAATAGGAAGATCGGTACAGATAGGTTAGCTGGTTGCCTGTAATTGCTTGCCTGCTGCATGCACTCAGTAGTGTCATCTCCCTACTGCCCATGCGATGGGTACAGGAACACCGGAATCCGTCGCATAGCTTAGAAGCCAGTCGCACTAAAATGTCTCAGACTTCCATCCGCTAGCGCCTTCCCCCGCTCGCTCTTTGTGCAAGCAAATTGCGATGCATTAGTGCTGACGGCAGGAATTTGAGATGACCGAAGCGAAAGACACGTACTACGCAGGCTAAGATCCAACGATGTCACCTTTCAGCTTTGAACTTCCACGACACCCGATTTCCAGCAGCACCGAGGAATGAATCAATATATATATTCCCTGACCAGCACTCATTGACATCCAATGTCTCAGAACGTACATACCTTTGCTATTCCAGATCCCGAGATCTTCCGCCACAATGGCGGATATCGTAACCACTTTGACCTCGGCCATCAACACTGCCCTGGCCAAGCTTAACCCGGCGGATGAAATTCCGGAAGCAGCTCGGTACCAGCTTCTGGACGCGATTGACAAGCTTCGCGTGGCTGTGGAGCCCCCTCTCCTCACTATTCGGAATTTCTGCTTTGGGGTGAGTAGCCCATGGGGTTTCTTCTTGTTGCACAGTCACCCCATTTAGACACCTGTGTGCTAATGTTGCATACTAATATACAGCACCATGGCTTAGTTGCGGTTCGGGTCGCCATGGGCATGGGTATATTCGACGCCTTTGCGTCTGTGAATAACGTTGAAATGACAGCTGCTGCGCTGAACGAGAAGACGAAGGGGGACAAAAGTCTTCTGGGTAAGTCCTTGCTTTCTCTTTATGCGCTCCTGTGTTTTATATACAATCTCCCGTCATCCTTCTTTCTACATTTCGCTCAGGTCTTTCTGGTATTCATATTTTACCGCACGACACCTAATTTATGTCCTAATACTGGGCTAATCATTCAACCTGACAGTGCGTCTGATGCGTGTGCTGTGTGCCAACCACGTGTTCAAAGAGACTGGATTAGAGAAATACCAGCCCCTACCACTGGCAATCATGCTTTCCTCTAACAGTCCACCTAGCGAAGTGATAAAACATTTGTGAGATCCGCCTGGCGCCTTAAAGCACCTGCAAATCTTGACTGACGCGTGGAATACTCCCAGCCATTCCGACATGAAAGCGTCGGTCCGCTCCTTTGATTATTTTGAGGCAAGGGGATACCAGAACCCCGAAGACGCTTATGATACGGCCTTCCAGCTGGCCTTTGACACCAAGGAGCATTACTTTGAGTGGTTACAGCACAATCCGGAGGAGCTACATGCCTTCAATACAGTGATGGAAGTTGGCAATCGCTCCTTGGAGGGTGTGCAATGGTATGACTACTATCCATGGCAGGAGAAGCTGGCGACTACCAGTGACACAGACCGTGTGCTTCTGGTGGACATCGGCGGTGGGAAAGGCCATGATCTTTCAGGCTTCAAGCGTAGATTTCCCGAACTAAAGAACCCGCTGATTGTGCAGGATCTCCCTGGAGTTATTGGGGACATTCAAGAGCCGCTCATTGAAGGTGTCACCGCTCTCGGTCATAATATGTTTGATCCACAGCCCGTGAAAGGGGCTAAGGCATATTATATGCGAACGGTTCTACACGATTGGCCTGATAAGCAGGCTCTGCAGGCTCTTGGCCATGTTCATGATGCCATGGCTGCTGACTCGGTGCTGCTGATCAATGAAAATGTTTTGCCCGAAATGAATGCACCGGGATTTTCTGCCTCAATGGATATTATCATGATGGAGCTGTATGGATCCTTGGAACGGACTGAAAAGCAGTGGCTTGAACTGTTGGAGAAGGCTCAATTTAGGGTAGTCAAAGTATGGCGGTCGGGTTTCCAGGGAACTGGTTCCAATGCGTTATTTGAGGCGGTGCCTGTTTGAATGGGTGAGGAACCTTGTGCCTGGATCGTATGGTTGAGGGGCTGGGTAACTATTTAGTCTTGCAGAGGTCTTGACATTCCGGGTATTCGAAATTCGAAGGCACCTGACCATCTCATTCGTGTGTATTGATTCACGGCCTACATGTGGTTTAAGACGGATATATCCAACCCGAGATTGGAAGTACTGCCAGTGGCAGGGGCAAGAGGCTTGGTGAGAGTTAAGTCCAGTGGGGGCGGGGGGGCCAAGGCGTTCGATTCGCTCAGATATGGAGTCACATGTTGTTGTTAGCAATTCAAGTAAAATGACTGGCTAGCCTTATAGAGCCACACACCATGTGCTACAGGGTGCATGAAGGAGCAGGCCTTTCAGCCAGGGCCTTCGCGCTGGGCAGTGTGGCGCACAGCCCTCGGGCCTGTCCGGCGGAGACCGTTTTCGCTGGGTGGGGGCTAAAATTAGATGTCAGGAAAGTACGCGAAGGACCCCATCGTGAAGGGAGATTACTTGTGAATACCACAGCCTTGGTGCCCCAATATACATACACTAGTTCGACGGGCGTCCCCATTGGGTATTCTTTCACCTCCGGCGAAGTCTCGTGGACCTACTTTCTAACGCCGTGGGCAGGGAAAGCTTGCTTGCCCACGCGAATAGATTTATTCCGATGCGGTTTAGTACAGTTGTCCCTCCCCACAAGGCTGCCTAAGCAGAACAACAATCGGTGTCCCTCACTGCTGACAGGTCGATCTCCCGAGTACCCGAGAATCTCGACGGGCCTTTCCGGCACGACGCCCTCTCCGAATCCGCTGGTACCAGGTGAGGTAGGGCATTTCAATTTGCCTACTCCTACTCCTAGTCGTGACGAAACGCGCCAAAAGCCTCAACGACGAAATATTTACTCGGTTAGCACAGCGACCCGGGTCGTAGAGTGCCAATAATGATCGTCTACGTAGCATACGCTAGCAGCAACCAGTACAACTAACCGAGCTATATCTATTATTCCATCAACTCCTGTCCCGTTCCCTCTTCATGTCGTCATATGCTCCCCCTGAATACAGATGTGCATGAATATCGTGTTCTATCTAGGTAGGGTACATGAGATGATAGCATTCCCTTCAATCTAACTATAAGGTTCTTCACCAGTGCGTAGACTGTAGAGCTAAAAGTCGGATTTTGCACGGAGCAGCTCCAGAAAAACGAAATGACCTCGCATGGCCTTATGCCGCGTCACGACGTCCATTCGGTATACCAGTTCACCAGCCTTTCCCATCCGGTCAGTTCTTCCTCGGAATACTTTCTAGCGTTGAATTCGGTACACTCCCAGAGTCTCATGACATGCGGTCCAGAACTCTCGTGATTCCACTCCTCCCCGGGCGGAAACGGCGAGGGATCGAAGACTATGCGCAGGGCATATCGTGAGCCATTTCGTACGTTATGCTTGACGTCGAACTGGTTCCGAAACCGGCCGTGCTCCAGCGATATACGATAGGTCTTTGCGCGAAACGCCTCTTCATTTAGCCAATCCTCATTGACTTTGCCCTTCCACCAAATATCGGGTGGTCGTCGCGTCGTGAGGGTCATCTCAATGGTAAAGTCTGCGAGGATCGTCGGCTGCTTCCTATTGTTACCGAGATCGATGACCTGATCGAGACACGCAGGATTGTGCGGCTTCCAGTCGATCTCGGCAAAAATCCAACAGGTGTACTCAGTAGAACAGAACAGCTGCATGACAAGGGTCAACTAAGGGTGGAGGAAAGGGGAGTCCTCAGTCATCGAGCTCACCTTGCCTGTTCCATTCTCGTGAAAGGTGACTTCACTTGCGCCGTCGTTCCACAGCCATGGCCCTTCGCAAAGAATGGAACGGACTGTAACGGGCGAGGTCATGGACTCGGCTTATTGAACTCGCCAGCTTTTGGCTCTTAGGGCGATAACGCTTGAGCTGGGGACTTTCACCAATATAGCTCTCTGGAAATAAATGCGTCTGCGTAGTGGTGGGATGATAGAATGCGTCGACAGAAACGTGGCAGATGATGGGAGGAAGCGTTCTCTCGGGGGATTGTCAATGCGGGCGGAACATCAGGGTCCCGCTAGTCCGCGTTGGGACCAAGGCGACAAGGCACTGTCGCAGCACATCAATCAAATTAACTCGTTGGGGGCCGGTGTGACATTCTGTGGGGGCCGTAAGTGAGCCAATTTTTATGGCAGCTACGGAGTACATGGCCTGTCAATCCGTCATCCTGCCAATTACAACGCTCATCCGTACGCCTAGAACTGTCCACTAGCAATTGATACTATCTATAGAAGTTATAAATAATAATAATAATAATATTTATAATAGCTAATTAAAATAACTAGTCTTCTTCTACTAT